>NC_064756.1:10121316-10403816 GCF_011397635.1 Epinephelus fuscoguttatus | reverse complement strand
TAAAAAGAAGTGGAGGTTTTTAATAAATTGGGGTGAACATAGTTTTGTTCCTGCCTCTCAAATAACCGAATAATTACATTTAAAAAAGATAGCAATGTGTCTTTCCATAAGCAATGTGTCTTGGGGGGAGCTTTCAAAGAATATGGACACAAAGGGATTCTGCTGGGGAAAATTAATCCTGCCTTAATAAACTTAATCTTTGTTAAAATCACGTGTCACGAGTGTCACATTCTTAAGCACACCTCTAAACCTTTTAACAGCTGACATTTACTGGGGCATTTGATGGAACTGAGCGATCATACGGCCTCATGCTCTCTTCACTATGAGGAAATTTGTTCCACCCATGCTTTTCCTGCTACAGCAAGGCAAAATGTCTGCTGTGAAAAAGGTCTGTTATATCCATATATGTAGATGTTACAAGTCAGCTAGTCCCCACACCGCTGGTGAATGGGACAGTGGTTGTGAAGTTCAAATGGACCAGTTCAACAAAATCAGAGGACAAAGATGGACACACTTCTGTCTCCTCAGGGAGAAGATACACTGCTGTGCTTTCTTGACCAAAATCTCTTCTCTATCAACAGTTTTCAGCAGAATTAGCAGCTCCTTTAAGCGTGGTAAGAAGGCCTCATCTCAGACCAATGGTAAGCAAACCAGTGGCGTGCTGACTGGCTTTTCTCAAAGATCCTACACATTCATATTTACCTTGGATCTTGCAGTGTGTATCTGTGTAGTTTCTGTATGAGTCTTTGAGTGTGTGAATAGAAAGCAACCACTTTCCTTACAATCCCTGTTATCCCTGCACACAAATTATTTTGTGTTTACACTTTCTTTGCTCTTCTCCTCAAAAGCTCCATGTGGGGTTGCAGGTACCTTCCTGCAACTGGTCTCCCTCCAGAAGGCGTCTGGCTGCTGGGAGCTGGATCCAGATCTGGCTGCTGCACTGGGAAAGACCACCGATGAGGTGGAAAAGTCAAAACCTGCATCGGTGGGTTGTCGCCAAATATAAGAGTGCAACTTCATAGATTATATTTAGGTTGTAGTAAATGGTAACAGAGTTCACCAGGAGCATCACACAGGAACAGAGGAAATAATAAAACAGAGTTAGACCAAATATGGATATGTAGCGGGTCATATCTTTACAGCAGCTAATCGCATTTCAGTGTAAGGACATCTGGTGAGTTTAGCCCTTGAATCTGCACCCGTGCTGTCAGCCAAAACATCTGCATTTCTTTGATTTGGTGAATTAGGAGAACAAAGAAGTGTGGGCCACCATTCTGGCTCTGATCTGGCTTCATGGTTTCAAGATGGATGCTAAGGATGAGTGGGAGCTTCTGGCAATGAAGGCTGTGTCATGGCTCCGTGCTCAGAGTGGTAATAACCAGAATAATAAGTGTTAATCTGTTGTTTATAACAGTGTTTGCGGTTGAAATAAGCAATTTACTCTCCTCTTGCTGACACTTGTGTGTGTGTGTGTGTGTGTGTTTCTTTTGTATTTTTCTCAGCACCATGTGTGACAGAGTGTGTAGAAGCTGGGAATGCTCTGCTGGGTGTCAACGTGCAGAAAGATGCCCTGGGACTGTGAAGTTGTCATCAAAGCGGTTTCTCTTTAGGATTGGTATACTGAAGCAGATTTACTCGAGCCTCTGCTGTATTTTCTCAACGTTGCACCTCATTCTATGCACTATTCACATTGCACTGCCAAACTCCATGGAGATGTGCACAGAGAAACACGTGTTGTGCCTTGCTGTCCTCACTATATTTGCACTGTACTTCATCCATCAGCCATGTAACGGCAAAAAACAAATGAAGCTCTTCTGTTTTAAGATGGTTGATGTTGCTTTTTATCTGAAACAGTCTTTATTCATCTGTGATATTTTGACAAAGTGAATGCAAATGCACCATTAAAATGTAAACTGACAATACAATACATGCACTTGAGTGGACACTGAAACTAATGTATCTATCGGCCAGAATTATACTACTTTTCCTGTCCTGTCCAGCCTATAATCCACATAAAAATCTATATGAAAACAAGATTGTGAGCTTTGTTCTTAATGTTGTGTCATTACTGGGGAAGTTTTTTAATAGATTAAATGCAGATACATTAAGACTGTCCCCAATTGTATTGTGTATTTGTATGTATTCTATGCTAATATGTCTATGTTACTAGAGTCCGGGCAGCTAAGATGCCAGGACACTATTGTAATCCTCGGTATTCTTCTTATTCTCCTTTCTTCTTCCGAGGAAATCATACTTCCCATGGGTGAAAACTCACCAAACTTTGCACAAAGGTCCAGTCTCATGCCAGATATTCTCAGCTGTAAACTCAAGCCAATAGTCCTGATGGTGGCGCTACAGCAAGCATCTAAAGTTCAAAACTTTCAAAATTCATAAATCAACCATATGTGCTACAACTTCACAACTTTCATCAAACTGTGGCCCCAATACTGAAGAAACATTTGTACATTTAAACCTATTAAAAATTATGAATTTCATCAGTTTTTTTCAAAAACTCTGAAACTTCTTAAACCTATCTCCTCCCACAATTTTTGCTCAATTGACACCAACTTTGCTACAGAGTATCTTCAGACTGTCCTACACAAACGATCCACACGGATTTCTGATTTATCAAAAATTCAGCCTACAGTGCATCAAAATGTTTGACTGTAAACGGTACTGTAAACATATACATGCAAATTCTTGCTAAATACATCTTCAGTGTTCATGAAAAAATGACAAAATTCTAGAGTCATGGTAGATGATGTGTGGCAAATTTCAGAATTTTATCTCAAAAACTGAATTTTTGACAGCATTTTGAATTTTGCTCCAATGTGAACAATTGGAGTCAATGTAAAAATGGCAATTTTAAACATCAGTTTTTCACTTATGGAGCAAATCAGTCATTGTTACAAACAAATTACCAACATCTCCATGCTGTCTAGATGCAATATGTGTATTTTCAGATTTTTGTCTTCACTGAATTTTTTACAGTGGTTTCAAATCTGCCTTTCCATGTACGGATGGCTGCTTTCCTACACAATAGTGAATGGCTTACTCAATTTGTGAAGCCACTGTTGAGTTGCTATTTGCCAATTAGCTCAGAGCAGTAGATGATCGTCTTAGGTTCCAGAGGTTGTGGGTTCGAGCCTCAAGTGGTGCAGAATCCACATTGTAATGTTATCATCTTCTTGTGCTCCAGCTTATTGCTTAAAATTGCCTGAGCGTGACTGATCACTGTGCAGCATCTTCAAGTCTTTTTTCTGCTAGAAAATCTGCCTTCTCATGCTTGAAAATAAACCAAACTTTGCACAAAGATCCAGTGTCAGTACTTCATAGTGAAACCATCTGAGGCTTCTCACTTTGCACATAGCTCAACTAGTTAAACATCAGTTTTTCACTTATGAAGCAAATCAATCATAGTTAAAATAAATTACCAACATCTCCATGCTGTCTAGATGCAATATGTGTATTTTCAGATTTTTGTTTTGATAACTGAATTTTTTTTTTTACAGTGGTTTGAAATCTGCTTTTCCATGCATGGACGGCTGCTAAACCTGCACGTCTGGCTTAGTCAGTTTGTGAAGCTACACATGAATTGTCTAATTTGACTAATTAGCTCAGTGAGATAGAAATTGATTTTTAGTCTCAGAGGTTGTGATTTCCATCTTCAGCTGATGCAAAAGGCAGATGGTGTTGCTTAATTCCTAAATGTCTTCCAAATCGTCTGCTTGTTGCTCAGAATTGCCTAAAAATGCCTGGACCCGACCCATCGCTGCGCAGCAGCTATAATTATTATTATTTTTTTGGTTGTCAACCAGTTGAACATGACGACATCAAGCAATTTTTTTTCATGAATAATAACATAAATTTAAAAAAAAGAAGATAAAAATCAGAAATAACAAATACATAGATTGTTGCTAATGCTCCTTTTATTGGTTTCTTAAAGCAATGTATATATATATATATATATATATATATATATATATATATATAATCTTACTACAGTATATAATGACGAAAACTCTGTGTCTGTTCCACGTTTTTCTCCTCACTGACTTGGTCAATCCATGTGAAATTTGGCACAGTGGTAGAGGGTCATGGGAGGATGTGAATGAAGCAATATTACATCAATTGGCCGAAGGGGGCCACTATAGCAACTGATTGAAATTGCAAACTTTGAATGGGCATATCTCATGCCCCGTATGTCGTAGAGACATGAAACTTTGCACAGAGATGCCTCTCCTCATGAGGAACAAATTTGTCTCAAGAACCCACAACTTCAGTTATATTCCGCCATTTTGAATTTTTTGAAAAACACTTCAAATGGATCTCTTCCTAGGAAGTTTGACCGATCTGCATGAAACTTGGTGAACATAATCTAGGGACCAATATCTAAAGTTCCCTCTTGGCAAAAGTTGGAAAACTTACTAAAACTGAGCTTCTATAAGGCAATGAATATTGCGGAGGGCATGGCTCATCACATAAAGGTGTATAACATCTCAAGGATTTCACCGATCACCACGCAACTTTGTAGGCATATGACCACACATAATCTGAGGGGACCCCTCCATTATTGACCCAATCAAACAAAATGGGGGCGCTAGAGAGCTAATTTCTTATCTAGGCCTAAGTGCCATATTGATTTTTACTAAACTTGGTAGATATGTAGAACAGGACGCCTCAAGGTGACTGGAGAAATTTAACTCTAATTGGCAACTGGGTGGCGCTATAACAACAGAAAAATGCTTAAAAATGGCTAAAATGTGCTGTGGCTCCCCCTGTTCTTTTTTTTCTAATTTTTGTTATGACTAAGTCATGGTTGGTATGCTGTACATAATCACAGAAACTGTCAGTGTGTCATTCTGTCAGTCAGTCATTCTGTCTGTCCCACGTTTTTTTACTCACTGACGTGGTCAATCTATGTGAAACTGCACATAGGCATTGAGGATTGGCATAGGTAGAAGGTGACAAAGCTACCAATGAGTATGGACTAGTATAATTAAATAATAATAACAACTAGTCAGAGGGGAGGGTTGCCGTCTATAAAGCCGGGAAAAGTTTTGTGGGAAGACCCACTCAAGCCAAAGCAAAACAAGGGGAGTGAGGTTACACACACACGTGCAAAAGTAGGAATAAATTGCAAAGTGAAAACACAGCAAACACTCAGTCGTGGAACGGGAGTAGATGGTCGGGGAGCGAGGCCCCGGCTTGGACAGGCCCCAACCTTCCCTTCCTCAGTCAGGGTTCAGCCTAAAAGCAAAGACAAAGACACGTTAAAATGTGCAGGTGGGAGATTGCACTGTTTCCTCCACTGTTAATATAACATTTTAGAAACTATCACAAAAGTTCAATCCATCAATACATTGAAAAAAAAACAACCTAAAAACCCTGACCCAAAACAGCAGTCAGCACTGCAAGAAAAAGAGAAAAACACAGTTAACCTAAAAAACAACAACCTTGATGTAAATTAGAGAGTTTCTGGATTATTAAAGGAGAGTGTCATGAGTTTTATGGCAGGAACAGGCATTCACCCCTTTAAGACAGACATCAAACCCAGGGAGTGAGCTGGACCATATGAAATGATGCCTCACTGTGGGTTTTTTCAGTACCTGACCAAATGTCTCCTCTTCTGTTACTGAGTTATGATGCTGAGTAATGGGCGGAAAGGTGTTTTGCAGAGCACTATGATGTCACAGTGAAGTTAACCTTTGACCTTTTGGATATAGGTATATCATTACTTCATCAATTTGTCCTATCAGACATTTGTGTGAAATTTTGTCATTATCATGTTTTTTGAGGTCATGGTGACCTTTGACTACCAAAGACTCTTATCAGTTCATCTTGGAGTCCAAGTGGATGTTTGTGTCAAATATGAGGAAATTTCCTCAAGGTGTTCTTGAGATATTGTGTTCACGAGACTGGGACAGTCGGACAACCGAAAAAATAATGCCTCTGGTCACAGCTACCACCGACACAGAGGCATAAAGGGATCACAGTTAAAGCAGGCAGTTCTTAAACTTGGTATCATGTGGCCAGACATGTATGCTGACAGCTCGAGATGTGATGTGTAATTCAGTGTTGGTTTACAGTGTATGTGAACCTGGTGTCACACACTTTTTAATGCACAAAGAACGGAGCAGGTGTCAAGTCTAAAATGAAGGCAATAATGCTCATTTTGTTCAAAGCTCCAATTTTAATTTTCAGTTGTTTCAGACACAAATTTACATTCATGTTTAAATTTACTTTATTTACTTTAACAATGATAAAACCAAATTTGTTCTGATTCAAAAGACCAATAAACATATCAATAAGGGGAAACACCAAATGAAGTCAGAAAAGAATGGGATTTAACTGTTATTAGGTCAGAGCCGCCCAAGGCATCACCGAACTAAGCACCTGCTTAGGGCCCCGTGACCACTAGGGGGCCCCCAAGAGCAATTAACTTAAAAAAGAAAATAAGAAAAAAGTAATTAATAATTTTTTTGCCATGTGTGAGTGATGATGATTCACATATTATCAAATCTACGTTCTTGTACAAAAAGAAAATATTATGTTAACAGAGTGTAGTTTCCTACTGCCTCTCTGCTCTAAATGTCAGAGCTCCATTAGTCTGAGTGGGCGGAAGTTCGCTGCATAGATCAGCCTCTCATTGGGCGGAACGAGCCACCCGCGAAAAAGGAAGAAAGAGGAAGAGGAGAAAAAACAACAAGATAAAGGTATGTTTGCATGTCTTGGTAATGTCACATTTGGTGTCACGGAGATTTTGAAAAGTTTCCTCAAATTAGGAAAGTCCCTAATTGTTGATATTTTGTTCCAACTACTTTAGCCTATAATAGCATTAATGAATTAACTTAGTTAACTTATAGTTTGAGATATGTTGTTTGCAATTGTTTGCTGCAGAGCATAGTAATTTATGTGAGTAAATAAACATATTCCTTTTACATCAACTCCCTATTATCCTCATAAGTTATATGAAACTTCCCCAGGAACACTGTTAAAAGTATTTTGGAGGAGGCACTGACTCAGCCCAGGAGCAGTCCACCTCCTCAGGCTCAGCCAGGCTAATGAATCTGGTGAGGGAAAAACTGTCACCATATATATTTAATTTCTAGTCAAATTATCTCATGAGATATACTAGTATAAGATATAATCATATGACAAGGGACATGTTTTTCATCTTAGGTCCATCTCCATTCTCTGCTCCATCCAGACACAGAGGAGTCAGTGCCCACTGACTCCTCTGTGTCTGCTGCAACCTCAACAACAAAACAGCCTTTGTAATTACTCAGTGTACTGCAGAACATTCTGTGATGATTAATTTTGTCCAAAAATATTAATTTTATTTCCCTATATTTTACTGCTTATTTACTTAGAAAATAAACAGCATAATTTTCAAGTATAATATGACATCTAACATGACTAGCTTTTGTTGTTCTGTTGGTTTTCATCTTAGGTCCATCTCCATCCTCTGCCCTATCCACTGTCCCCTCTGTGTCTGCTGCAACCTCAGCTCTACCTGGTAAGTTAACAACAAAACAGCCTTTGTAATTGCTCAGTGTACTGCAGAACATTCTGAGATGAATAATTTTTAATGTAAGATATAATCGTATGAAAAGGGACATGTTTTTAGACAAATGCATATTATTTCAAAACTTCTCAAGCAATTTTCAGTTGTTCCACTGGCAGGTTGTTTTCTTATTACAAGCTATAGCAGTACTATTTTATTTAGAAAATAAGCAGCATAATTTTGAAGTGTAAGTGAAGGTCCACCTCCATCCTCTGCTCCATCCACTGTGCCCACTGTCCCCTCTGTGTCTTCTGCAACCGCAGCTCCACCTGGTAAGTTAACAACAAAACAGCCTTTGAAATTGTTCAGTGTACTGCAGAACATTCTGAGATGAATAATTTTGTCCAGAAAAGTTAATTTAATTTCCCTATAGGTCCTTCATATTTGGTCATCGAGGTTGATGTTTCATCCACTTCTTCAGCAACGTCCAGTTTGCAGCAGGGATCAGCAGCTCTGCCAGTGGACCCAGCTGAGTGGCCCTCTTTCCTGTCAGACTCAGAAAGGACTGATCAGATATTAACAGGGCCACTGCCTATAAAGGACACATTCACATTCCCGAAAAGACACTATGGCCAAAGCTTCCACTATCATTATACATACAGACACTTTGTAAATGGGAGAAAAAGTAAAGTGGAGCTGGCTTACTTTATAATTTTTTTCTCCCCATCTTTACCAAAGCTTTTGCACATTTTTACATAGTTTTCAAACCTAATTACTCAACTTCTATATTTTATTTATAAACCATTTTTGTTACCTTGTTTCAGGTGCCTCTGTTCATTTACATCATTATTTAAGTATTTGTTTGATATTTTTTTAAATTTTATTTTATACTGTCTGTTTTTGTACATTTGCTGTTGCAGTTTATTTAAAACAAAGAAATAATAAAGCAGATTGTGTTTACAGTAAATGATTGGTTTATTTTGTTACTTTTAGTTGGCCTAGATGACATTTGGTATCCCACTTAGTACTATATCACTTTGAATACTAAGTGTAAATCAACCCCAGGCTGCTCTTGTAGCTGAATTTGCTACCATTTCAGATTAAAGACCATAGATGGATAAAACATGCCAGGCTGCTCTTTGAGGTTTTATGTATTGATTCTCTGTGTGGCCAGTAGGGGGAGTTGCTGACTTTGCCAAATATTAATTGAAAGATTTTTTCAGCAAGTTTGCAAATCTGTTGTCTGCTTCCATGGCCTTAATCACTGTGGATTACAATCTAACTACAACAAAAAGTTCTCACATCTAGTTTTACAAGTGTAGAATGAGATAAGTTATAGTAGGTGTGTGAATGATCAATAATCAGTATTATTGGCAGTAATATAGGGCCCCAAAATCAAATTTTGCTTAGGGCCCCATGGAGGCTTGGGCTGGCCTTGCTCATACCATATGACAAAAATATAGTTTTGCTGTGTACTGTATGTACCTCATATAGAGAAAATCTGTATGTCAGCTATGCAGCTTTTTCATTGACCATCCGTTGTTGCTGCCTCCTTTCTTTCTTCATGTCACACAGACCACTATGAGACCATCACCTGGTCTTTCACTACCATCTAGAGGTCTATGTGTGTATGATTTCAATCACAGCTCAACGCCGCGTTTTCTTTGGCCACTTCCTTTCTGTAGTTTTTCTGTCACAACTTATGAGGTCTCTTTATAGTGCTTGTGATCAACAAAATTAACAGCAGGAAGTAAGGCAAGACGAATTATTTTTATAGCACATTTCAGCAACAGGGCAATTCAAAGTGCTTTACATACAACATCAAAATCATCAAGACAAAGTGCAAAGAAACTCACTATAAAATGACCTTTCAAAATAATTAAAAACAGATTAAATAGCAAGAGAATTGAAAACAAAAACAGAATATGATGGGTAAAAAGAAAACTAGAATAAAAATTGCAGTGCAAGACATGGATAATTATTTGATGTAATAAAAGGTAACAGAAAACAGAAAAGTCTTTGAGCACTGAGGCCCCAGATGAACCCTCAGCTTGACTTCAGTCAGCCAGTATTTAGACACATGAGAGACGTGCCTTTCTACAACAGAGTCAGCATATCACAGCACCCCTGTACCTGATTTATTTTTTTTCATCATTTACTATTTTTATTTTCTTTTTTGAGTCTTCAGATTTCATGCACCAGCGGTCACAGGTTATGGGGATTGTTTTCGTCATGCTTTTGACAGGGCCAGCCTCTGAGTTCATACTGTGCCGCCTGCAGACAGACCATCCTTGGCCTCGCTGGTACACAGGAACAGCAAACAAGTTCATTTGATACAGCGCTGCGGTCCACTCTGATACAGTATGTTTCACACTGATACACAGCCTCTTACATGTGTTTACACTACATTTAATGCTACATTAATTGTGTAAAATCATAATTTGATATATAAATGTTTGTTTCATGGGCAAAAAGTTAAGACTACTTTTGTTTAATAAAAATGTTTTGCAATTCAGCTTTTCTTGAAGGTGAAAAGATGAGAACAGAAACATTGTAGCAGATTTTATTCAGATTTTATATCAACTGCCATCATAAATGTGTGTTGACAAGAGTTTAGAGAAAAGTGTGTGTGATTCTTGCATTTATTAATTATTATTTTAAACACATTGTTTAGAATTGGTCAACTAATGCATGGTTTATTATTTACTGCAAATACAAATTTAAGATACAACTTAGTAGACTGGTTCCTCCGGTATCTTAAATGAAAAGAAAACTCTTTTAGTGGCTCCGTGACCTTTAATGTCAGCCTGCGGCTCTTACACAGTAGACCTTTGTCCTATACTGCCTCGACACATGCTCCTGTCACCTACATAATTATGACCAAGACATTAAAAGACACAAGTTTTCAACTCTGTCTTAAAAAAGGACCATTTTTTTTGATTAATGCATACACACACCTCCAACCTCACAAACAGACTCCCTCCCTTTGGGTCTGGGGGTTGTTCTATATTGGTAAAGGAGTAGCAGGTGGTGGCCTCCATCAGTCATCAGTCAGGGTCTGGGGGTGACTTTTTATTCATTGAATTGAATTTAAAGAGGAAGACAGAGGGGGGTCGGGGTCGGGGTTGGGAGAGAGATTTTGTTTATTTATTTTTTTTCTTGTTAATTTCTTTCTCCACTTTTATTCATTTATTTTTCTGTCTCCGTTTTTCCTCATTCAAGTTTGCTAAATCTGTTTGCACCCATGACTTCCTCTCTCCCCTTGTTCTTACTCATTTCCCACACCATCAGCATACATTATACCTATATGCCTGTGTTTGTCCTTTGTGTTAATTGTTACTTTACACCTATCTTGTCTCCCACATAGTGTTGTCCCTGTCATGTCTTTCACTTGTTTTGTACCCGCATCACCTAATTTAAAAAAAAAATTAAAGCAAGTCACGTGCCCATGTGAACACTGAAAGAGTTTTTGCTTGTAGTAATCATTCCTCATGCTCATGCTAGACGTTAAAAAATCCTTTCCTAATGTGCTTTCAACGGAAGTGATGGGGAAGAAAATCCACAGATTATCTGGAGCCAATATGACATTTCAACAATGTCAACAAATCAGGTGAATATCTTCCAAATGTATTTTTTAATACAAACTTTGAAAGCAAACACTGTATATGGCTGATGGAATAATTCTTTATAAATGACGTATGTTAGTTTTCGCCAGCAAGTGCTCATCACTGGAGGAGTGGGCAGTAGTCTCTCTGTGGTATCACAGCCTGTCGTCAGCCTGCTGAAGTCTGTTCTTGCCAACAGAAGGTCAACACCACAGAGTCTAGAGCAGCAACTAGAACTGTCACTGCTGGCTAACTTTCACATCAGAGTTCTACAAAATCATACTTTAAAGGAATATGCTGTGCATTTCTGGAACAGATATGATGAATATTAAACAAAAATATACATCCCGTTGAATCGTGAGCTGGCAGACTGGTGTCAGTGAGCTATTAAAACTATTCTGGCAGCATCTCAGTAACTATTACTGAAAGTAAAAGTAGCCAAATCAACAAAGTCTACTGTATTTATAAATTTGTGATCAGCTAAGTATGCATCTAAGGTGTGTGTGAAATAATAAAACTAATAATGACAATAATGGAAGTAATACACAACAAAGAAGTTTTACTGGTCATGAGAAGTGGGATGTGAAAACAGTAATACAGATAAACCAGCATAATATAAATTCTGAGAAAGTAACTTGGCACACCTGGCAGAGCAGGCCTCCTTGCCGCAGAAGCCGCAGGCTCAAGTCCAACCCACATCCGCCTTGTCAAATAAAGGCAAACCCCCCAAAAGAATCTTAAAAAAAGGAAAGCCTCCTTTAAAAGCTTTGAATGATGCGGGAGACTACTAGTGATATGTGGGTCAGTCCCCTGCGCATGACTCCTGGGGGACAGATTGGGCAGTTCCAGTAAGCTTGTTAGGAAACTTTGCAGTTTTTGGGTGTGTTGGTGACAGAGTAGCACTCTGTCACCAACACATATAAATAAATATATTTATTTATATCTCTTCAGTAAAAATATTTCCCTCGGAGAATATGTCGACCTAACACTGTGCCCTAACAGCAAGTGCCTCTCAAACCACTGTACCTATCAGCTGTGCACTCATTTAACCATGGATTATGGTGGAACGGTGGTGCAGTAAGTATTACCTCACAGCAAGAGGGTTCCTGGTTCAAACCCAGGGTGAGGGGCCCAAACCCTGTGTGGAGTTTGCATGTCCTCCTCATGTCAGCATGGGTTTTCTTCCTCCCACAGTCCAAAAACATGCAGGTTAACTGGTGACTCTAAATTGGTCGTAGGTGTGAATGTGAGTGTGAATGGTTGTCTGTCTCTCTGTGTCAGCCCTGTGATAGTCTGGTGACCTGTCCATGGTGTACCCTGCCTCTCAACCAATATCAGCTAGGATAGACTCCAGCAGTAAAAATACTAAATAAACCAGTTTCACATTTAGAAATCAGTGTTTTCCAGCACTCTTCTTTCAAAGGGGCTGCCGACTACGGTGGTTGACACAAAAACAGGAATGGCCCAATCTAGAGCCAGTGCTTGGTTTGTCCATTCTGGGCTACTGTAGAAACATGGCTGTGCAACATGGTTTTCTCTGTAGATGAGGACCCACTCCTTAGGTAGATATAAACAGCTCATTCTCACAGCTCAAACAAAAACACCATGATTCTTATTTTCAGGTGATTATACACTAAAGAAATCAAAATTATCATATTAGCCTAAATTCCATTTCTGCCAATATACCCTTGGGTATATTCAGGGCTGGGTTGTTTACAGAGAAGGTTGAATTGAATTCCTACTGCTATAATAGGACCCATAAGCTCTGGTTTGCATTGAGCATTAGGTGTGTCCCATCAGCTGACACCCTGACAAAGGCTCAGACATGTCGCTTGTTACTGGAGCTCACAGAGACAGATTTAGTCCTGTGGGGGACTTGTTACTATGGCAGACAACATGCAACAGTGATACCCGCTGTTACAAACCAACGTCAACCCTGACTCCTCCAATTTAGATCATATAAATCCTCCTCTTAATGATACAAGCTATTGATGTTTTGGATGTTGGTCATACGCAAAGTGAGGTTTAGCGCTCCGTATTGAAAAGGGTTTGACCCAGTGCAGCATGTTGCACGTACGATTCACGAGAGCTGTATTCAAAGTTTACTTAAGATGGCATATTTCTGACGTCTGTAGAAGGCTATAAATAGCAAGCGGCGTCACTATTCATGGCGTTAGCGTGTCTCTATTTGCATCAGTGATACAGTGTCAGTTACAGTAGCCCATTACAGCCAATCTTAGCTGAACCTTTGGCAGACCTCCAACCAACACTTTCTAAACTGGTTTCCAAGGCAACCCCAACCAGCAGGACCAATTAGAATTGACAAAGGATCCCCTAGCACTAAACTGCCTGGAGATTAGAGGAAAAGAAGACACATCCTCAAAACAAACACAAATGAAAGGAGGGTGTTATGAGCTGATGGTGTGTGTGTGGTGGTGGGGGGGGGGCTACTGCTCGGGGCGCCCCCTCTGTCTAACATCTCTCCATTTAATGCATGTACAGGTCCTGTTTATAGATGGCTGTTTATTTCAGGTCTGTGTGTACATGACAACAGAGTGAAAAAAAAACTGAATTTCCCCTCGGGGGTTAATAAAGTATATGTTCTTCTTTTCTACACAGAGAAAGAGGCTTTGCATGAGGATGCACCTGTGGGCTCAGTTGTGTCTGCTTCGGTCAATGCATTAAGGGGGAAAGATTTCATTAAACCTGCCGTCTTTACTTCCCTCCCTGTGTTTCTCTGTAACACAGTCTCTGTAAGACTGCTGCGTGTCCATGTGTGTTGTTAGAGCCACAGGCAGGAAACCAGATCAATAACAAATAGTTTAGAGTGGCCGCTGTGTCATTTCTCTTTATAGGCCATCAATGGAGCACCGTGGCCTCTGAGCGGCACATCAGTCACATACTGTGTGTGTGTGTGAGTGTGTGATTGATTGATCTGATAGCCTTTGTACTTCAATAGGGATCTACTTTATTGAATAACAGACACCTATGAACCCGTGGTGTGTGTTGGTCATTGTGTGTATGTGTGTGTCAGAAGCGCCTGTTTCTCTGGGAGTTGAAATGTGTGTCAAATATCAAAATCAACATCTGACCTTTACTGTGAAACCTTTTAGCGCACTCTTGTGAGAGAGCAGGGTCTTATTCATTCAAACAGTCATACTGCTCGACAAAGCCGAAAGGTGCTGACTATCTGGTCCAAATATGGTTTGGTCATTTCTAATTTTAATCTAAACAAGACAAAAAATTGTTCACATCAGCCTTTGAGTTGTGATTCCTAGTTGGCGGAATCAGGAATTCCTGGCAGCGATAATGTCTCTGTCTCCCACTTGGTGACAAGGACTACAAAAAACTGGCAAAATGGCTGCAAAAAGCCACCATCACTTGAAGTTACATCTAAATGAAGTGTAATATTAACACGAATGCAGTTGATTCAGCTAGTTTAAAATGAGCTATACACAGTTTGGCATTTATATATTATATATTTTTTTAGATTATTAGTCTGAGTCTGCAATTTAACTAGTATTTAAATGTATCAAATAAATGTAGGGTAGTGAAAAGTAAAATATTTCCTTCTCAGATGTAATGGAGTAGAAGAGTAGCAGAATATGGAAATACTCAAGTACAAATACATCAAAATTATACTTATAGGTACAGTACATGAGAGTAAATGCACTTAATTACCTCCTTACCAAACTGCAGATTCAGACTAATAAATATATATGTGTCATGAACAAATAAATTTTGAGGGATAAACACAAGACTTGACTGCTACCTGCAAAAAAAAGCCCCACATTTACCAGCCTCAACAGTAAAGAGATGAACACATTAATGCATCAGTTTTATTTGATCTGAAATGGACCGTTCTGTATGATGGGTACTATTACTTTTTGTTTCTCTTGTACTTTTACCTGAGTCAAAGATCTGAGTACCTCTTCCACCACTGCAACCCTCTGTCAAATTAGTCTGTTAGCTCAGTGCTAATAAATAATGGGAATTACCTTTAACGCGCTACTGAAAATTAGCATCGAGATAATATTATCCTTATGAATGATTTATTTTTATTTCAGATTCTTAACATAAAAAGACATATGTGCTCATACTTAGAAGCAACAGCGGCTGACTTCTGTCCCTGCATCAAGTTGTTGTTATTTTTAAGGATGCTAATGCCAGATAGGCTCCTTGTTTTAGCCTGCTTAGTGCAGTTATCTCATGGGAGGGAATGTCGCCACCTGCTGATGTGACAAGTAACTGCACCTCACACAGATAATGTTTTTTACGGATCATGCTGCAGTAGGGATTGGTCAAAAAGGTTTCCCTCGTTCATTGTGTTCTTGTGTAATTTTGCCAATAACTTTTGGTCGCTGAAAATTATGGAAAAAAAGAACCATAAGGCTGTTAAACTTTACACGTCTATTTCTCGATCCTTGCTTTTCTTGCCTTGCTCCTTTGTGTCTCTTTTGGTTTACTTTGCTTTTACCTTGGTTTTTGTATATCCTTGTCAGATTTTCAGTTTGACTCCTCTTTTGTTTCATGTTTATATGTGGTTGCTGTAATATTATTTCTGCCATTGTTGTTCGATTCTTGTGTTTAAGTTATATGTAACTGCCCCTGTGTTGTATGTAGCCTATGTATCTAAGGAATTGGACAAAATTATGCAAATACACAAAGAGGAATACACAAATGTCACCTGACCCACAAACTTACAGGAAATGATCCACAAATGTGCAAATATGACTTCATGTGTATTTGCTGTGGCAAAACGTATAAATTAAAATTAATACTTTAAATTAAAGTACATGTGTACAGAGTAAGTTACACACATTTGCAAATCAAGCTGTATCTTTGTACACAACACAAATATAAAAAGACATGTTTATGGATAGTGAAATATTTGTGGCTCGAGCACGGTCTCACTCCACTCTCACTGGGCAGTGACTTGTTGCGTCAGAAACCATTGAAAAAAGGCATCCTTTAACGTCAACATGATACGCGGCCGGTTGCTGTTATAGTATAACAGTGCCTGGCGGCATCAGGGGGAAACGTCACAGGACAAGGCGGCGATAGTCTGAGTAGGGCAAGTAGGAGGGGTGGTGGATGGCTCCAAATATTGACTACGTCTAATTTGGTGTGGTTAAGCTAGGCCACAAAAACTTCATGTTTTAATGTGTAACATTGTAAATTATTTCATTTTATTGATTTCAATATACTATAAATATTAACAGCAGATAGAAAGACATCCATCCATCCATTTTCAACTGCTTATCTGAAGCCGGGTTGCAGGAGCAGCAGGCCGAGCAAAGAATTCCAGACGTCCCTCTCTCCAGCAACACTCTCCAGCTCCTCCTGGGGGACCCCAAGGTGTTCCCAGGCCAGATGAGATATTTAATCCCTCCAGTGTGTTTTGGGTCTGCCCCGGGGCCTCCTACCAGTGGGACATGCCCAGATCAGATGCCCAGGCATCCTGATCAGATGCCTGAACCACCTCAACTGACCCCTTTCAACGCAAAGGAGCCTCAGCTCTATCCCGAGTTCCCTCCTGATGTCTGAGCTCCTTCCCCTTCCCCTTCTCTAAGGTTGAGCCCAGACACCCTGCTGAGGAAACTCATTTTGGCCGCTTGTATCCGCGATCTCATTCTTTCGTTCACTACCCAGAGCTCATGACCATAGGTGAGGGTTGGGATGTAGATGGATCAGTAAATTGACAGCTTTGCCTTCCAGCTCAGCTCTCTCTCCACCACGACGGTCCAGCACAGCGCCCGCATCACTGCAGACTCTGCGCCAAGCCGCCAATCCATCTCACGCTCCATTCTACCCTGACTCAAGAACAAGACCTTGAGATACTTGAACTCTCTCGCTTTGTGCAGTAACTCACACCCTACCAAGAGAAGGCAATCCACCATTTTCCATCACAAAACCACAGCCTCAAACTTGGAGGTGTTGACTCTCATCTTGACCATTTCTCACTCGGCTGCAAGCCACCCCCATGCTGGAGGTTATGGTGTGATGAAGCCAACTGAACCACATCATCTGCAAAAAGCAGAGATGCAATTCTGAGGTCTGGACAGACATATAGCTGAAACAACAGAGCAATTTTTCATTCCTGAACCATGAATAGAGTAATCTGTAAAGATTATCCAAAGCCAGTAGCCTACAATTTTAGGGTGTTGTGTGGGTTTTATGATGATGATTTCTTCAGGTAAAATATTAAGCGCTGTTTCTGTTAACACTTTACTGCTTTACTCTCATGTCAAGACCACAATTACATTTTCAAATTTCTTTATTTGATTTCAGATAACAAAGTTGGACTGTGTATGTGACCTGTGTCAAGGCTGGCGTGATACTACTGTTGGTACTGATAAGTGGAGAGCTCATCTTGCCCGGGGTCCTGGTCTTTGAACTCATCAGTGCCCTCATCCCTCCCTCCCTCCTCTCCCTCCATATTAATATCCTCCTTTTCCACTGAATATCTCCTTTGATCTTTTAGTCTGTCTTTTCTGTCTTTGCCAAAAGAAATTTGCTATTTTTTCACCCTGTCTTTCTCTCTCAGCCTTCTTTTGCTCCCTTGGTCTTAAAAGGCTTTAAAGGAGTTTAGGCGTAGCCCTCTCCATGGTAACACCATCTCCCATTCTTACACAGACACACACAGACACACACATTTTCTTGCTGTCTCTCATCTCATAATTCTGTCCTACCCTGCGCTTATCGCTGTACCCTCCCCCTATATGCTCTCCCTCTCCACCTACCGTCTCTCCCTCTACCCTCCTTCTCTCTCACACACATACACTCAACCTCTCCTGCTCTGGATGCTGGTCTCCTGCTGATGCTGCACCATCCACAGGCTGCGAGATGTTCACCCCAGCTTGCAAAGGATCTGCAGGGGAGTTGAGGTAAAGCTTTCGCACCCGCTCCCTCTGGAGCAGAGACACAGCAGAGATGTTACTGCTGCTGTTGTTGGCTGCTGACAAGGAGCCAAATGAATGATGGGAAAAGCGTGAGTGTGTGTGTGTGCTGATTTGTGTGAGAACTCTCCAGCTGGAGTAGGGAGCCTGTGTGAGTTGCAGGTTAGGTATAACACTTCTGAGCTGCATAAACTCACAATGAAGTGAACTGTGAATCTATTTCCAGGGTTTTTAGTCTTTTCTGTCTTTTCTTAAACTTGAGGAAAATATTGCTGTGCATGTATTTATTTGTGTTGTGTGTAGAGTAGATGTGCAGGTGCATGTGTGTGTGTGTACATGCTGTGGGAGAGCCAGTGGAAGCCTGGTGGCACGCAAATTTTCTTTCGAGTAATGCTGCAATGGTGCTGCAATGTCTGGTTATGGAGCTTCAGTCTGTGACGGTTTATGGCACCATGCTGTGTTCATACGTGTGCATGCGTTTGATTGCGGGGGGATGGTGTGTGAGGGGCATGAAGTTGGGTTTCTGCATATGTGAGTGGGTGGATGAGAGCAATGGGTTTTTTTTAATATTTTCATAAATTCAACTCAAAATACTGTGCTCATGCCACAGGGTGAAATTCAAGGGAAGCAACAGATAGAAAACCAAGAGCAGGAGAAGTATTATTATGATAAGAAGAAGAATTTGTGAATAACATGTGAAATCTGAGCTCTCTGAATTGTGTGTGAGCCAACGGGTAAATGTCTTTACGCATGCATGGATTTTTCAGGCATGGCTGTGTGCCAGTGGGTATTCGTTCTTGTTTGTGTGCATATACAGTACATGGTAAGTCCGTGTTTAATATGTGGAAGCAAAAGTCCCCCTTAGGAAACGTGGTCCCTACTGTATGCAGTGCAGAGGGAGATGTTATGTGATTTATGGGTTTGTTTCTTCAGAGGAAGCACTGTGTATGCGGTAGTAGTAGACATTACACATCTTCCAAGACATCGACAGAAGATGTAGGTTTTCCTTATAGCAAAGGAAGGTAAAGATCTACTGGTATCATATAAAAAAATGTGACGTACTTCAATTGTTAGTATTTAGCAGCTGTCCTGTAATTGCCACTTGTGGCCACAGTGGCAGCTGTTCAGCAAAAGTTAATTTAAGAAAACACTCCTGTGAAACAAGTCCCTTTACACAAAACACTATCAGTGACGTAAAACAAGTGAGAAAGTAGGCTACAACTCTATTGATAGTACCCCACCACCTTTTTTTTTTTTTTTAAAAAAACTGTGTTACAAATTGATTGGTGTGAACATGTTGCATAATTCCTTGCATATAGAAGCTGCCAGTTTCCAGAGCTATGCACAATTTGTAAGTCTTACAAAAACTAAAACACAAAGAAATAGATTTCAATCTGTCACCTGTGCAGAGATGTCTTTATTGTGGAGTTATGCCATCAGTGGGAAGCCTCTGTCTGTTGACTTTGGCTTTGGATCTTCTATTCCATGCTCATGTCAAGGCAAGATGAGTTAATCTGTATAGCACCTTTCAACAAAAAGAGCAAATCAAAGTGCTTTGTATAGGACATAAAGGCATGAAAAGGATAGTTAAGATCTTTTGAAGTGGGGTTTTATGAGGTACTTTTCCATTGTCAGTGTATTTACTACAGTAGATGCTGTAGTAGAGCAGTTGGCACACCCCCAGTTTGAGAAGCAGGCAGGAGTACTAACATGGAAGCTAAGCAATGTACTGCTGTGGCAGGGGCAGCAGCAAAACATATTTTAGCCGCCTAAAAACAGTCTCACCTAAAATCACCAATAACAGTCAAAGTGAAGACTATTGAGAGAATAATTTCACTTCTTTACCTTGCCACAAAAAACAAAACAGATTCAGACAGGAGAGCTGTTGACAGCTTCAGTTTCCGATCTATCTATCTGCTCTCCTCAGAGCCACCAGACTCCATTCAGAAATATATTAATTTTGGCTCGTTGAACATGGGAGCTGCTGGTCTACCGCTACATCAATCAGATAGTTACATATAAACCAATATTGTTTTTCAGGTGGCTGAAATACGTTGTGCTAGTTCTCCTGTCCAACACAGTACAGTGCTTAGCTTCCATGTTGGTACTCATGTCTGCTTCTCCAAACTGGGGGCTGACATCTACTGTATGTTATACACTGACTATAGATAAGCACCTCATTCAAACCCACTTCTAAAGATCTGAAATATCCCTTTGAGAAAAGCTAACACAAGGCAACAAAAAGACACATAAATAGGATTTAAACAGAATAAAAGAGAGGATAAAAATAAATTAAGCAGAATGAGTCTGATTAAACAGTGGAATGCGGCTGAAGTGTAGTTCAGGATATGAATAAATAGTCCCAGTATCAATAAAAAGAGTCTTGACACAGCAGTCCAAGAATAAGAGGCTTGACAAATCACAGTTCTGCAGTGTCGAGCGGACGGCTGGCCCCGTCTGCAGAATCTGCTGCTGATTCCAGCTCAAAATAGATGGTGGCTAATCTGCACTTCTCAGCTGGAGTGGATTCAGGATTTGTCCCAGTTCCCTATATAAACACACAAATATGCACTGGCACATACTGTGTGTGATTTATGCTACCAGTGTCAGCAGAAAAAACTGGCCAGCAGTGACAGACAGTCTTTTTTAAACTCTTTTATGTGAATGTTTTGTTTCCCCCAGTTCTTTTTTACTCATCATGTGTCACCTCTTGCGTCCCTATTATGACTCAAGAAGTCCACTTGAGAGCTGATAAAAGTCAAACCCCAGTGAAAGAAGACTTCACACTGCCCTTTCTTCTCCTCACACCTCTCCTCTCCTCCATCCTCTGCTCGCCATTAACGCTTTAACCCTTTCAATTAATCCACCTTCAATCTGCCAACACCTCTTACTCACCTCCTACATCCCCATACCTTCCTTTGTCACCCATGCCCCTGCGGTCATTACGTCTCATCTCTGCTTATACCTCATCCCCTCTTTTACATCATTACGCACCCCTTCCCAAACCTCTGTTGCTCTTCACCTCTGCAATTGCTTTTCTTTATTCTTTGGCTCTAATTGATTCAGAACCAAATCAGTCTCTTCCTCCATTAACCCGTCTCTTATTCCCTCACCGACTGTGGTGATGAGATCAATGTGAACTTTGATACAGCGGCGCATGAGTCACAGCAGCAGCTGGGGGGATTTGCTTTAAACTTCTGCAGCTTCTGTTTGTATTTGTGTGTTCCCATTAAGTGGGAAATGAAACGGTGCGGGGAAATTGCCATGTTCTCAGAGCGCACCTGATTAAATTGTTTTTGTGTGGGCTGAGAGTTTGCAGTCGCCCCTGTGGGTGTTTCTCATTGTGTTCGCGGGATCTTGGGTCTGTGCGCTGCTCTTTATAGCCCGCCAGAGCTGCAGTGAGGGGGAAGTACGCGAATTAAATGGATGTTTTTCTCTGATCAATGTCGTCTGGAAGAGTGAACAACGGGGGAGAGGAGGGCTGAAGGCACCGCGGAGGCCGTGGGTGGAGGAGGTGCAGCATGAGTGTGTGTATGTGTGTGTGTGTACAAATGTCACAGCTTGTTAATTGTGTGCATGAATGTGCACACAAGCCGAGTCTGTGTGTTTGTGTAGATCGCGCACACATTTCTGTATCTGTCAGTGGTCCTCTGTGATGCTGTTTAAGGATGTGTACGTTCATTTGTGTGTGATCTGGAAGAGTGGGTGTATGGGTGGGCTTGCTGTCACTTCCACTAAAATCCACCAGCAGGGACAGGAACTATAGGGGAAGTAGGGAATAAAAATAGAAGGCAAACAAGGCAAAGGTTTAGTCGGGAGTGATAGACTCATAGAAAATAATGAATGCTAGGAACAAGTAAGAGGCAAGCAAGAAAAAGGAGAAGAATGTATATGCATATTGTTATGCACATTCCTACCCAAAGAAGCTTAATGGCTCCCATGGTAACAGCTAAGGGAGGTCCTAATACTGAAATATAAGTATAAGTTGATTAGATGATGATTGATTTATTATCCATTGATTATATTAGTGAATAAAGTGCAAAGCTACTTTATTAGTCATGTCTGTAAGTGGAGACAAAAACACATGTAACACTACAGACCTCTCCTTTAATAACAGCACAGCAATGTATGATTGTTTGACAAATTTGCAGCAGTGGACAGTGCATTAACTCAAATATTGTACTGAAGGATACTTTTGAAGTAAGTGTCCTTTACTTAAGTATTTCCACTCTTAATTATTTTCCATTTCAGATGCAAATACTGTACTTCTTATTCTACTAAGTGTCTAGATTTGACATGCATAACTTAATAATACAAAATGCATTGCTACAGATCAAGCTGCTGTATAGGATATAAGGTACTTAAAGTTAACTCCACCTCCACCACAGCTACAATATAAAGTGTTTCAGACACATAATCAAATAATAATAATTTATGTAACATTGACAGAGGACACTCTGCTGCAAATTGAGTACTTTAAGTACTTTAGGGGTATACTATGAAGGGTTTTTCTGAAAAACAAAGTAGGCTATGATGCAATCTATGAGCAAGATTGGTCGAAAAACATGGCTGCCATTAATGAAGAAGTCTTTGCAAAGGGCGGGGCTTAGCAGGAAATTGGCCATAGCTCAAGTTGTTTTTGAGAATCCTGATTAAACTCAGTGGATACATCCTGCACTAAGTCCTGAATGCACCCACAAAGTTTTGTTCATAAACGGTGAGAGGGGAGCAAAAGGTAGGACTAAAACTGATAAAACAAATGTGTAACTGGTGTTACACCTTCTTTAGACGAGTTAAAGTAGCTGATGTGACTTTGCTCAGCTTTTCTGCTTGCTGCTGCTTGCAGTTCTGAATTTGGCAATTAAGCTGCTTCCCTTTATCATTCTGTTGACTGAGAAAGAGCTTGAACCTGGGACTGCCACTTGCAACTATTTCTTCTTCTTACTTTGCTATGTTTGTGACATTCCAGAGCACAGCACAGAGGTGAGGTTGGGACTTTATAAAAAGGTAGAGACCAGGTGCCAGAATGTAAGCAGCAATAGGAAGCTACAAAAATTGTGGACGTGGTGATGAAAAGATGCAGATATTGTGGACAAAGACAGTTGCAAACTGAGAATGAATTTGGGTTAGGTTTCCTTTCACTTTTGCTGGTGAGACTGATTGCAAAGAGTAACCGACAACTACTGCATAGGCTATGCCTTTAAGAAACTGAATCAGTGCTTACTCCTGCTTCCCTGCTGTTGCTGGTGTATTGCTGTGTTTCTTGGTGTGTTCCTGTCACTTGTAGACCAGTGGAATAGCTTGAAACACATTCATGAAAGCAATATATATCATAAAAACCATAAAAAAAACTGCTCCATTGTGCTGCTAGTGGTCAAAAACTCCACAGGGTACCTTTGAGTTTGATGTTGAATTCAGGGCTTGTTACAGTGTATCAGTAGGGCGAGAGTTATATGAAGGTTATTGGAAGGATAATGTTGATTTCCACAACTGGAATAACTACAGGAACCACATTATATTCTGCCTTGCACCCAGCATATTTGCATTGTGTCCTTCCCTGTGTGGATATATGCTGAGTCATGAATGGTGAAATGATGCACAAGCCCTTAATGTACCTCTTTTAGAAATCTCCGCAGAAAACAAGAGCTTCTCGGAGCACAGGCGTTTTTGTGTACAGTTTGTGCTTTTTATTTCTGTGCACTGTTATTTTTGTATCATGTGAATCATTTTTAGTTTTATTATGTTCAAGGCAGCAGATGGACTATGTTTTTTCCCCACTAGTCCATCTGGTGTTTATACAAAAGTCTAGTTACAAATGTTAAATTACTCTTATTATCCCAACATCAACTAATGATGTAACTCGTTCCGGCAATGAGCTCCACTGTGCGTCATCCATTAATATGTATCCCATACATGTCATGCACAGCGCTAAAAAACATTAGGGCAACACTTAATCATTGCAGGTGTCAGGGATGTCAATCTGTCCATTTAGGAAGAACAAGTGATTGTGGATCAGTTTCAGCTGCTTTGGTGCAAATTAAAGTGCCAACAGGTGCAATGGAGAGGCAAAAGCAAGACAACCCCCCCCAAAAGGGAATGGTTTTAAATGTGTCAGCCACAGACAGTTGCTCTCCCCTTATCCTTCCTGACTGATTCTTTTGTAGTTTTGTGTTCTGCTAGTGTCCTTGTCACTACTGGTAGCATGAGGTGGTACCTGCAGCCCAATCAGGTTGCACAGGTAGTCCAGCTCCTCCAGGATGGCACATCCACACGTACGGTTACAAGAAGGTTTGCTGTGTCATTTTTCACCATATTCTGACATTTTATAGACTAAACCTCTCATCAGTTAATCAAGAAACCAACTGACAGATCAACTAACAATGTGAAAAACCATCAATCGCAGCTCTAGTTTTGACCTCGGCTTACATATGTCACAAAGCTCATCTCAATGGGTGAAACATTTATGGTAAGTGACAAACACACAACAATATGATAATCAGAAAATCAGAATAAAATACACCATGTTTAACTCGCATTGAATCAAACTTGATGTAAAAGCCTGACTTTGAAGTCAGCATTTTGCATCTTAAATAATGTCCCTAATCTGATAACAGCTGTGCTTCACCAGTCAGTAATGCAGGTATCTTCTGATTAAAACAAATCAGAAGATACATTCATAAATCAGCTGTTGCTCGATTTGAAGGTTTGATGCCTCTGTCCTCTGTGTATGTGAGTATCCCTGTGTGTGTTATAATAGATGGTGATGGATGTGGTTGAGACAGGAGCCATTAAAGCAGAGCATCAGCTCAGTCTCTAAATCAGCTGCCCTCCTGGAAAACCTCATATGACTGAGTAACCTATTAGAGACAGAAGAGAGGGATGGAGAGAGAGAGGGAGGCAGAGACAGATGAAGGAAAAGAGAAAGGTCTCTCACGTCCATCTGGGCGTATATCACCTCCCGGGAATCCATCTAATGACTAAATACATTATTACATGGTGAGGAGAGAGAGGGAAGAGGGGAGAGGCGGCAAGGGAGGAACAAAAGTAATAAAGATGGAAACATCACGTCTCTCGTAGGTCTCACTGCCAATGGATGACAAGGAGAAAGTTATTGAGAATGAGATGAGGGACTGAAACAACACAAACAAAACTGGATTGATGGGAGAGACAAAGAGCTGAGACACAAGACGATTTATGAAGTTTGAAAAATGTTCTGTGAGACATAATTATAAGTGAGAAATTAGTGCATTAATTTCCCTGCACACTGCATCGTTATTTATACTCATTGTCTACGAGAATATACTTAGCACTTGTGTGCTGTTTGCATAAAACATGAAAAAGCTGCAAAAGCAAATCTTTTTTTGCAGAGGATTCGTCTTTTTAGAGTCATATTTTCTCACTTCCCGTCGTGGTGCCACTAGCAGATAGTTGTTGTTTTTTTTTTTAACTTTGTGCCAATGTTGTTATAGAGTAAATGTGAGCCAAAACCACAGTTTGTTGTACCAAACAGCAGACAGACACAGGTAGAGGCTATGTGGTGAACATAGTGGAGAATGTAGCAGCTAAAGAGCCAGATGTTTTCATCAGGATTTGGTAGAGACCAAAGACAGAGCTACAAGAACAGTGAATATTGGACTTACATCCATCAAGTGGACACAAACATAACTCCAAATGACTTAAGAGTTAATTATATGTGGTATTGTTGTTGTTGTTGTTGTTGTTGTTGTGGCAGTTTAACTTAGGACCCAAATGCAAACACAACCAGCAAACAGGGAATGGTTAAAGGCAGTTTATTGTAGTTTGAAGATTAGCTGAAGGCAGAGCAGTCAAAATCGAGAGGCAGAAGACAAGAACGAGGCTGGATGCGGATGTCTGAGCCAGTGGCTTGATTATGGATGTGGTTCAGGTGTGCAGGTTCAGCAGCTGCGGGCAATCAGGAGGAGTTAAAGGAGGAGGGAACCAGGAGGCCACGCCCAGCAAACACACAGAGACAGACTGAAAGCAAACGTGAGACACTAGAGGCCTGTGATATAAAGTAGGATTTTAAGTTTGCGAGGTAACTTCTGCGTTAACTCAGGGTTTTCAGTACTACGAAGCTGGTTCTCTTTTTACCAGGACAAATCACCATGGCAACTTATGCTGAACAGCTAACCTGCTCCGGAGTAGGTTAACTTCAGGGTTCATGGATCACAGCCTGTCAACACTCCGACCTCTGACCAGTCGGACCACTGAAGAAAAAAGTATCCATGGACGAAAGTCTGGGGTCTCAGGTAAAGAGGAGCATTTCCACTGGTTATGAAACAGAGCTTCTAACAAATGCAGAGATAATTTACACACAACAAAACATGATTTTAGCAGTATTTGAAATTATGCAAAGTTTACTTTAGTCCGCAGTGATACTGCTGCTACCTTTACACTCTGATTTCATTACTGCAGCTCAAAGTAACACGAGACACCTGTGTGACGAGAACTAGCATACAACAGATAATATTTTATTAGTAAATTAATTCACATACTGTTAATTAGCTTCTGTTATTACAAATGCCACATTTGGGTCAGATAAAACTCATCAGTCATTAAAGGGATAGTGCACCCAAAAATGAAAATTCAGCCATTATCTACTCACCCATATGCCGACGGAGGCCCTGGTGAAGTTTTAGAGTCCTCACATCCCTTGCGGAGATCGACGGGTGGAGCTGCTAGCACACCTAATGGCATACGGCACCCCAGACTAACGTCCAAGAACACAAAATTGAATCCACAAAGTATCTCCATACTGCTCATCCGTAGTGATCCAAGTGTGCTGCAGCCCCGACATAAAAAGTTGTTTTGAAAAACGTCATATGAACTCTGTTTTTAGCCTCACTGTAGCCTGTAGCTCTGACTGCTTCTCTGTGCTCCGCGCGTGGATGAGCAGTATGGAGATACTTTGTGGATTCAATTTTGTGTTCTTGAACATTAGTCTGGGGCGCCGTATGCCATTAGGTGTGCTAGCCGCTCCGCCCGCCGATCTCCGCAAGGGATGTGAGCACTCTAAAACTTCACCAGGGCCTCCATCGGCATATGGGTGAGTAGATAATGGCTGAATTTTCATTTTTGGGTGCACTATCCCTTTAACTATTTTTCCACTCTTTACTTCAGCAGCAGAAACAGTTATCACTGTAAAGTGTTTTATGTGATGTGTTTAGAGTAGATTCATTATCATCCAACTAAACAGCAAAAAATACCCCATACTAATGTCCCATAGGCCCATAGCTCAGTAATACCTCCACGTAATTTAAGTCTCAGCTGATGGTGAATTTTTGGATAGTGTCTTCAATGTTTCTAGACTTTCTGTTTTAAGATTACAGAGTATCATCTACTTCCCACACCACTGACCTTTTACTGTCTCACACCGTTAATACTGTTTCAGCTCATATGACATGAAGCAGCCTACTTTACACCCCCACCTCTTTCACATGAATGTGCTCGTGGCTGGATAGTGAAACCAAGATTTGACTTAACTAGTTGATAACCAGAGAGACAATGTTAGGGGTTAGTCAAACCAGATAACGAAAAGATATACGGGGTAAGTTGAACTGGCTTTGTAGTGGAGGCCACAGGAAGGGGAAACAGGAAACACAGGGGAGAGGCAAAGCTGAAACCTTAAAAGTTGTATTCACAACCTGTTTCAGCTGCCCCAGATGGCCAAAAAATCAATTATTTTAGGTTTAAAGTGCTGCACATGATGCAGAAACAAGGCCTGGAATTAGAGAACTGGAATATAAATAGGACTTAATATGTTTAGCTACTGTTTAATTTTGCTTCAGCCTTCAGCCTTTCTCACCTCTCTCTCCCACCCACATGCGCAGCTGTGTAAGTGTGAGCGAGGTGAATGTCAAACACGCTGTGGTGACCTGGTGACATCATCATCCAACTGGTTGCTGTTGGATGAAGTCACACAACCTGATTCCCAACATTTCAGTAGTGACAGAGAAAGTGTTGTTGGTGGTGTGGATAGGATGATATCAATGTGTTTTACTCAGCAACAGTGAGGACTCTTACCAGACTCTGAAAGCAACTACAGAAACAAATGTTTTCAATTTTAAAAGTATGATGGTTCAAAAGAATGACAGCATCAGTAGGAAAAATTCCCTTTGTTACAACCTGCAGCACATATGGGAATTAGTAGGCAGGTGCAATAGATAAATAATCATGCCTCATGAGGTCATATAACATTAAACAAGGAGGACACAAGGCTCTGTTTTAAATCTGACTGCAACTCATCAAACCAAGAATCAAAGAACTGCTGTCTTGACTGTGTCTGTAGCAGCATGATGCTAAAATATGCATATCAGAAAGTCTGTTTATAGAGTATATGCTTAACACATTAACTTAATTGCATCATTGTAGTGGTGACACGTCAGTTGCATTGTTCATGTTGTCAAAGGAGGGAAATAATGTCACACAAACAATGTTGAGACTTTTACAAATGATGATCAATAAAGCAATCAGGAGTATTATTATCCCACAAGGTTTTCTGTTCAACAGATACTTAGGCAACAAGTCTAGCATGACAAAAAAAATAATAAACATGGCAAAGTCAAATGAAAGCCACAGTGCATTTGTTCAGCGGTCTACAGTGGCGTAAAGAAAACATGAAACAAGAAAACAAGAAAATCTGGAAATCTGCATATTTTCCTTCAAACCAATAGTAATAGATTATTTTGGCCACACGGGGGCAGCACAACAAGCTCTGAAGACAACACTGACATATTAACACCTTTAAGTTGTTGGCAAAGCATTGCCTAATTACACATCTGGCAGATACGCAGCAACGCAGCATTCACTTGAAGTTGTGTTTCTAGACAGCTAATGATTGTAAGGGCTCGTATGCTCAACGTCAGATACAGAGATGGACGGAGCCTTTTGTCTGGGTTCATTTTGACCTTATTTGTGCACGTTTCTTGAAGGCTTGCAGATACAGATGAAACAAAGCAGTACCATTGGAGATGGTAGAGGCAGTGTAGAGTTATTTAAGTGAGATCCAACCATAGGACACAATAAAGAAATTTAAATAACAGCGTAACGGGATGAATCAATGATACAGTAAAAAGAATTCTCTGTCCACATGTCGGGATGTACGGTTATATGGCTGCATGTGTAACCAGTGGATTCTAGTGTTGTCTGCGTTGTGTTGATATGAAGAGGCCCAGACCGTGGATATCCTTGAAAGCAATCTCTGTTTATACCTGCAACTCTGACAGCAAGAGGTAAAAACAAAATCCTCCGTCAATTCTGACCATATAACTCAAGCCCTGCTCCCACGGAGTGCAACCGCAAAAGGGCAGCCATGTTACATTCAATTCAGTTCAATAAAACACAGAAAACATACCTGACAACAAGAGGTGAAAACAAAATCCTCCGTCAATCACAACAATATAACTTGAGCCCCTACACAAATTAAGTGACACAGGAATATGTCAGCATATTATACAATAAGTTTAGACTGAAAAATGAACTTCTACAAATAGCTTAACAGCGCTAAAACACGGAAATTACTATGAGAGCAATGTTGCTTACCTCTCCCATGTAGTACACCAGCAAGGGGAGAAGTAAGGTGGGAGACACCCCTTCATAGGTGGGGTACCACCAAAGGTGAACATAGGAGTACACAAACTGAGTATCAAACATTTGATATGTTGACTATGGAGGCCTAAGTGTGTCAGGTAATAACAACTGAAACAAATTTTGTGTAATTATAATACTTAATATTACACATGTACATTTGACTTAGTTACACATATTACTGCTGTATAATTGGCCCTTATACACGCAGACCACTACTGTCTACAATGCTGCCTCTATTTAAAACTACAATGTTATGACCTCTTCTACTATCGCCTTGTTTGCCATCTGTTGGCTCGATCTATGTCAACATAAAGGATGCATGGAAGTACAAATGCAGTGACGTTACAGACGTACATAAAGGGAGTATACATGAGCCTTAAGTTTCTCCACCAACTTTTAACAAACACATCTGGGGTCTCATTTATAACACAACATCCATACTAAAAAATGTAAACTAAATGTAAATTTTTGCCAGTTTCTACGATCAAACTTCCAACTCACCATCTCTGTCGCCAATTTTCCATCTCCACAATGTTTGGAAACCTTGGTCAAAGTTTCTCCCATCAAGTCTGTTTTTATAGATCACAACTTTTGCGTGGGAAGTGGCGTACAGCCCTTTGGGGCCTCGTTTTGTGCGTACGCAACATTTATAAATGAGACTCCTGGTTCTTTAGCAGCTAAATGCTCCACTATGCTCACCAGCTATTCACTAACTATGTGCGTCTGTGTTTAATGCTAAAGCTTGCTGTGCTTTAACAATGCCATTTATGCAGAGAGATGCATTAGCCAAATTCACTTCAGATACCATTGTTGTCAGACAGACAATTTGATTGAACACATTACCCAGTGTTGATACTACACAGGATAAGAACACCTTATGTTTCCCCTTGTTAACTTATGCATATGTCTGAGCAAAAATGAAAAACTGAACCTTGAATTACAATATATCAACAACAAACTTTCTTCTCTCTTTCAAACTTGCTTTCATTTTTTTCCCCACCAGTCTGACTGAAATTACTCACAGGACATCTCTGAACCACTAGAGGGAGGGTGAGGTCTGCACGCAGAACTGTCACTGTCAGGGAGCCTATAGTACATACATAGGGTGTTTCTAAGTTTACTGAAGCACAGTAACATGCTGTTAAAACCATTTTCTATTCTATTCTATTCTATTCTATTCTATTCTATTCTATTCTATTGTTTCTAATCTCTAATTATGACAATTATTTATACAGTGCCAGACTGACTCTTCTTTGTGTGTGTGTGAGACTGCGCAGACACACACTGCATTATGCCAGTGGAGCGTTTTATTGCTTTTAATCAGTGCAGTCTCACCATGATAGAGATATGGACTGAGAGCGCATCCACTCATCAGCCACAAAGAAAAAGTGAGTCAGAGCACACTGATACAATTTAACGGTTAAAGATTTTGACCTGAATCATCCTCAGCGAGCTTCAGAAGTGCTTGTTTGGTTGCTTGCTTGGATTCAATGAGTAGTTTTTGAAGTGATTTTTAAATTAAATCAAGGTTGTATTTAAAGAAAAAGAAAGACATCCAAGTTCAGGTTTCATGTGAAAATGAAACCTTGAACCTCTTAGGTGCATAATTAGTTTCTTTTGTTATGTGGTGTCATGCCTATTGTTTGCCTTTAAACTCCAGTTCACACAGTGTGTAAAAATATCATACAACAATAGTGTAATCCGAAACAAAAGCCTGGAAAATAGGTATGTGATTAAATAGTACCTTTGTCAGAGGAGTGTTGAGCTCTTAGGTGATCTTTGAGGACATACTCTGTGACAGCATTGTACTGGATTCATAGGTGGACTATCAGGCAGCCAAAGTCCCCAAAATACCAGATTCACTTTATGTCAGTTGATTGTGTTAACCAGAGTTGTTAAGGAATTTGCACTACTTTCAACTAATGCAATTTCTGCAGCACTAGATCATTTTGTACCTGTGTCTCGTAAGAGAACCATGTTTCAAAGGTGAGATCAGGGGTGTCAATCACACGGCCCAGGGGCCAGAACCAGTCCACCAAAGGGTCCAATCACAGGCTGTTTGTCATCTGTTTTGTCAATGGATTAGTGTTTTTAAGATGTACTTCTTTGATCAAAAAAAAGGGGGAAAGAAATTGGATGTGCATGTTATTTATAGGATGGTTTTACTGCTCTGGCCCGCCTGCATTCAAATCTGACTGTATGAGGCCCGTGTACGAAAATGCCTTTGACACCCCAGGGCTAGATCTGTATTATTTCATTCATATGGTGCTCACATGCATATTTTAAAGTCAAGCTGAAGTTAAATTATTTTTTGCCAAGAAATCAGTATCTCTTTGGTGTTTATAACAACTTGTGTACTTCTTGAGCCAAAAATTGAATCCCAAAATTTAAATTTAAATTGCATTCATTACATTTTGAATGATTTGGGGTAGGGCTTTGGACGGGCGGTGCGTTATCTGTGTGGGCAGGCACTCACCAGTGGTTCCTTATGTCACTTCCAGTGGCCACAGAGGCGGTTAACCAGCTTGGTGGCCCACATTATTAGCTGTGGCTTCGTCCCTTCTGTAATTTGAGCTCCCTGTACGTTACTGTGGCATCAGAAGTCCATGATGACATGATGAAGTTGTGACCTCAGTTAGGTTGAGGGGTTCACACACCCTTCAGTGTATTTCCTTTCACATAAAGTAATGATTATAAGTAATGATAATTCAGATTCCAAAAACTGGGGCCAGAAGCTATTATTCCAGCTGTATCTATTTACTTATATGCATAGTTGTTGTTATGCATCGTAATCATTTCAGTAGTACTGGTTGTTCTCCAGAGGGGTATTCCAGAAAGCGGGTTATGTGAAAACTTAAGTTAACCCTGAGATGAGGGAAACTCTGAGTTATCCGTTCCAGAAAGAGAGGTAGTTGAAACTCTGAGTCAGTCACAATGCTAACAGACTCTGTGAACATAACCTGCTTGCTGGCAGGTTTTCTTCAATAAACCCTGAGTTTTTTTCTGTCTCCTCCCTCTTACACGCCATTTCATTTCCTCATTCATTCAGTCCGTGTCAAAGCTTGTATCGAAGCGCATTAATTGGCAGAAATTTACCGTCTGTCACAGTCTAAATCCTGCTGGATATTAGTTTGTTACTCAGGACTGTCTTAAGTTACTGAATTTATGCAAATCAATCATTTCTTTGGACATCGGTTTTTGTCTTTACATTCAAATATTACACATGGAGAATTCATCCTCAGCTCAGAATCAAACCTCTGTCCTTTTTATATTTATTATTTTTTATGACACTGTGCACAAGGATCAGACTGTCAGTCTGTTAGAGCAGCTCCAAAATGTTTATTGCACATAATGTGTAGGTCTAATTATTTAAATTTAAAAATCGGTATGAAGCTTTAGACACGTAGTATCAATGACTAATGATCTCTGTCACTGATGTCATTGGTCGCACTGATGGAACATAATTCCTATGGCCTAATATTGGGGATTATATGTTCATATTTCTGAGTGAGCAATGGTGCAGCATTTCAGTGTCTTTACATTTACTACATTTGTAGCTGAAATAAAGTCACTGAATGCTGTTGAGTCAAGATACAAATAGATGTCCAACATTTTAAAATCTACTGTATTTTAACCTCAACGTCTTTTCAAGTGCAAATCACCAAACATATTATTACTGGGTCACACTGTGAGTTTACAGTCATGTCTTTATGTCTTTGATCTATAGCCTAGCCTATATGTTTTAAATCTTCTGCCTCCTGTGTTTTTCCCCATCAGATTCAATCTGAACAAATATATTATTCATTCATTCATTCATTCATCTTCTCACCGCTTCATCCTCTTGAGGGTCGCGGGGGGGCTGGAGCCTATCCCAGCTACATCGGGCGAGAGGCAGGGTACACCCTGGACAGGTCGCCAGACTATCGCAGGGCTGACACATAGAGACAGACAACCATTCACGCTCACATTCACACCTACGGACAATTTAGAGTTACCAATTAACCTAGTCCCCAATCTGCATGTCTTTGGACTGTGGGAGGAAGCCGGAGTGCCTGGAGAGAACCCACGCTGACACGGGGAGAACATGCAAACTCCACACAGAAGGGCTCCCACGCCCAGGATCGAACCGGCAACCCTCTTGCTGTGAGGCGAGAGTGCTAACCACCACACCACCGTGCCGCCCCAAATATATTATTATGTATAATTAATATAATGTAATGTATCTACAGCCTGATACACAGTCAGATTCCACCACTTTATCTTCATTAAGGAAATGTAAGTCTGATAAATGATGAATAAACGGACAACACTGAATCAAACTTTTTTATTAACTTTATGGTTAACTTATTTACACTTTCCTCGCTCTGACTCAGGCTCTTCTTTTAAAGATAAATGTGCACCGTCTGCTACACATGCATTAATATCTCTACATCCACTGGATTAAAATGGAGGCGCTGTCTTTTATTTACCTGTTGCCATGGTGAATCATGGAGTCGGAGCTCCATCGATGATGGCTTTTTATTGTCAGCTTAACTCAGAGTGAACATACTCAGAGTTGACTGAACTAACTCAGATCAGCTGTTCTGGAACCGGATACTCAGAGTTTCCCATCTCAGGGTAAATCAACTCAGAGTTCAGGGTTAGACTCAGAGTTTGTTGAACCTCCTACCTGGAATACCCCTCAGGTCTCTGGATATTGGCTATAATGACGCTGCAATGTGTAGTCTGATGTTTACTCCATACTTTATGGGCATTACAGTAGGTGACAGGATACACACACAATGCACAGAAGGCGGTCGTTGTGGGGTGGGGGGTCAGCACAGGGGTTTACAGTATGTTCCACCCCCGTCAATCGCTGTTCAGCAGTTCCTGTTCAATCTGACGCTTGTCTTGAATGTTGATAAGAAAACAAAGTGCATATCATTCACAAAAGCCAGGGTGAAGCTTTAAAATCTCCAGACTATTTTTGCCTTTCAGAACAAGAAAAGTGTGCTTCATCTTGTGAATGTCAGTGCATTGTGTTAGATGATTGTCTTTCTTTTAAACCACACATTGAACTGCTTGTGGAAGAAGCTGAAGCTGAAACTGGATTTTGATTTTAGAAATAGAAACTGATTCTCTTTCTTAGCCAAAAGGAGACTGAAGAGAACTGACTGAGAATGCACCCCCTCAGTGTTTGCATGCTTTGGACAGTGTACCCCGTACCACGGTGCATTGAGACTTATCACTGTAAGCCAGTGACTCATCACTGTATCCTGTGTGCTCGGGTTGGCTGGCTCTCCTTACAGTTTTGAAGAGTTTTTCATTGGCATTCTCTTGTTTACAAAGCTATTTTTGGCCTTCCTCCAGCATGTGTATGTATGTACATTAAGCAAAAAATTAAAATGGCTATGCCCTGCATTCACAAAGCATGTTTTTATTGTCTGTACTGAGGGTACGTACGGAGTTTGGCAAGCAAGCATTTATTTATATGTGGAATCTTCTGCAGAAGGACTTAAAGAGGCAACAGATAGGATTCGGGTTTTTTTGGCTTGGCGCCACTTACTGTCAGTGGTGTTGCATCGCAATGACCAAATTGACCGTGGGGATCAGAGATAATCAATAATATGACTCTATTAGACTCTCTAAATTAAATAAAATGTATAGACTGTAAAGCCACCGGTATATCTCTATGTATATGTAGAATGAGAGGGTGTGTGGACACTCCACGAAATAAAAGAGTAAAGAGACCGAGCAACAATTATCAGATTTATCTGAAGAAAAAACAAATAGTAATGCAAATAATTATACCAGAATGCACAGTACCAGTACAAACAACTCACAGTAAATTATACCAATATGTACAGTATCAGTACAGTAGACACAGTGGAATTATACCAATATGCACCAATATGTAAACAGTCTAGATTCTAGAATAAACGGTACCATATGGAAACGATGCGGCCGGTTGGAGCTCAAATTGAATGGGAAACAAAGTTCAGTGTTGACTTAGCTGGGCGTCACTTAGCTGGGCAATGTCCGTCGATAGCTGCCTCCCTTCCTTCTGTTCTCTTCTCACGGAGGCAGCTATCGACGGACATCGCCCAGCTAAGTTATGCCCAGCTAAGTGAACACTGAACTTTGTTGTCCGAGGGCTGCTGTAGAATAGCAACGAGGACGTCAGACGACCAACACTCGCTACCTCGTCCCTGGTTGCGGCGATTTGCAATGCTGGCCAGCTAGGAATGAACTAGCAGCCAGTACAGTACAGTCCTCTCTCGTCTAGCTAACATTTAGCCGTGTTACTTACTGATCCATTAGAAAGAAAGCTAGCTGGACATGGTGTTGAAGCCTCTTTGGTCACGGAGCTCCCTCCATCTCTTGAATGCCTGACTGAGGTTTACTCTTGTTTTTCCTCTTCATTTATCACTCTCCTTTTTGCTCTTCTTTGCCTCCTCAGACAGAGGAGCTTGTTTTCTTTTGCTGGGCCGTTTTTCACTTGTCTCCAAACTTTGTCCGTCTGCCATTGTGCTCGTGACTCAACTATCTCATACCCAACACCTCATAAGGACCCGCTCCAGTCCCTGATTGGCTCACCGACCAATTTCGCAGTACATGGTGTGTTTCCTGCCGTAAAGCATATTTTTTCTGCGAAATTTCGGCACCGGTGGCAGAAGCTTATTACAAAGCCACTCAGTAACCCATGTAAACGCTGATAGTCTGATTTTACTGTGGACACTACCCTGTGCAACCCACATTATCATAATGATATATTTAGGAAAAGATGCTATCTGTTGCCTCTTTAAAGTTGCACTCATTGGTTCCTGGTTCCCCATTTTTGTACACAATATATGCCAATGTCACAGTGTGTCTTAGCTGGTCTTTGTAATCATGTGTACTTGCCATTTTTTTAGTTGTGTGGTTCATTTCTAGTATTAACATACTTTTTGGCAGTTCTTTGTAGTAATCTTATAGTAGTATCTTAATCTTGTGTTTTATATTGCTTGCTTTAGAGCTATATATTTTTATTCTTTATTTTTGTTCTATGTTGTCTGTCTGTAATTTATGTTGCTGCCTGTCTTGGCCAGGACACTCAAGTGTTTTTAATCTCAAGAGGTTTTTCTAGTTAAAGAAGGGTAAAAAACAGCTTAATGCAGCCATCATTGGAATTTATTATATTAGCTAATAATTAAACAGTGTCTCAATATACAGATATTTTTTGAAGTGTAAAGTACCCTGTAAGTTTTCTTGAAACAAAGCTTTGCTGGAAACCCTCTTTCAGTTCTTTCATTAGCTGTTGGAACGTTAACTGTTGAGAGTGAGACCTGTCAGATGTGGAGTGAGGAGGAAGGGTGTCAGGAAGGACACTCCCTTTGGTCACAACAGAGGAGGTTTCTATGTATACACCACAGTCTGAGTGCACGGCTGTTCAACCCCTCCCTTTGCCTTTAATGGTCTAATATTGCACTCTATGTATGAATCTAGTTTCACTCAGCTGTTGAATATCTGGCAGGAGTTCCAGTAGACAGTTTTAATACAATAATGACCTTGACCATCCATATCAAAATGACAATATTGTGTTGTTTTTTAGTCTTTATTCAGAGTGTTTTGGCATTTCTCAGAATGAGAACTGTGAGTGGCTCACCATAGGTTACCCAGTGTAGAAAGTGACCTAATTTGCTGGTGGCGGGTATGTGGGCAGACCACAGATGTTGAGGCTAGTTGTGAGGATTGAAAATACATCTGCAGAACAGCCCTCAGTGTGCGAGTGTCTCTGGGAAATAACCACTGAGGTTCAGATGGTAAATTGTGGCCCCTCCTCACTTTGCTCCTCCCCTTGCTGATATGTGTATCTACCTCAGTGTACCTGTATGTGTCAGAGTGTTGAGTTGTGTGTGTTAAACAGTCTGTGAAAGTCAAAGAGCAAGTAGTGTTTCAGGAAAGCAGTTGACTGGGCAAGTGACAGAGTAGAAAACAACTGCTATTAGGAGCCGGGTGGCAAAGAAGAAGAGAAGGAGACAAAAGAGAAGAGAAGGGTAAATAGTGACGAGAGAGAGAGTGAGAGAGAGGGCGGGAGGCAGGGAGACCGGGTCAGAGAGAGACACAAAGTGCAAGTATACACAGTATAGAGAGAGAGAGAGTGACTGTCAGCAGAGCATACACTTCCCAGAGGAAAGAGCCTGAGAGCAAGAGACTGCTGAGAAGTTCAGTCTGACAAAATGCTGAGGAGGAGGAGAAGCGTGTCATTTGGTGGATTTGGATGGTATGTTTCCTTTTTATTAGATGCTAATGTGTGTTTCTGCATTATGTACCTGCCTCATGCTCATCACTGTGCACATTATGATAACGGCTGTACAGTGAGATTAAATGATGCACATAACGCTGCTGAAATGTGCATGTGCTGGGTGTTATGGGTGTGTGTGGTGCAGATATGTCAACTTCTTTCTAAAAAGGAAGGATGGGTGGAGGGCTGAGGTTGCTCCTCTGTGTCACACCTCTGACACTCTGTCCTTTGTGTGACAGCCTGTGTGTGTGTGTGTGTGTGTGTGTGTGTGTGTGTGTGTGTGTGTGTGTGTGTGTATGAATGTACAGTTTCACTCTGTGCTGTCTCCGTTCAGGGAGGCAACACCATCAACAGGCTGCTTTGTCTCAGTCTGCATCTGTTGTTGTTGCTGCTGTCCTGCTATGGGACTGTGGGCACAGCTCTTACCAGTCATGTTCTCCTGCTCTATTGGGCGAGTTTAGTTCCCATAATGCAGTGCTGAGGAAGATGCCAGGGAGCCCATTTAGCGCTGAATGCGCTGACACACTCGGATGGAGTGTTTTTGTGCTTGCTCCCTTGCTGGTTGTCGTTCTGACACTGAAGCGCTGCTCCAGAGCACTTAACCTTCCCAGCTGGACTGAGGCGGCATGTCCTGCTGACTGGTTGAAATAGCCTGAAACGAGACAGGCCCCGGGAGCAGCATATTATATGTAACAGGGTTAATAAAAACAGAATAAAAAAATCTGATGTGTTTAGAAAAACAGGTGATTTCTTAAAGGCACACATGGAGTTCAGTGTACTCGTTATGAGGAGCACTCTCCCCATGAAAACAGCTGTGTAATGTCTGCAGTGGCTGTGAGGGAGATTTTAGCATGACAGAAAATAACCCTGAATTGCACTATAGGAGTTTTGAAATCAAGTGTTTTGCGGGCTTTGGCCATGCTAGGGACTTAAAGGACATCTTGGCCTCTGCTGCTTTGTATTCGACCACTCTTTGTTAAATCTAACTCTTGGTAGTCGCCCAACGTAATGGAGGTGCAATACTTAATCGCTGGACAGATCAGGAACAGCTCAGCTCAGCAACACGTTTGAATGTTGTGTGAACAGTCATCATGCACAGCTGCAGCGCAGAAATTAGAGAAGTGATAATAATTCCTCTACAAATTAAAGTATGCCTCGTGGAATAACCTGTCCTGCTGCAGGAAACTGCGAAGAAGTTTTTAGGCAATAATCTTATTCTAGGAAAGAATGTGCCAACAGGGTACTTTTTTTTCAAGAATTACCAAGAATGTCATTTTAAAATATAAAATTACTCAAAATGTGCAATTATCAGAATTTCAGGCTTGTTGAAATGTCTCGAAGGCTAAATATGAGATGAAAAGACTTATTAAGAAGGATTTTTCAAATTTATTTTAGTTAATTGGTCACATACAGCCAAATTTGGTCTCAGATGGGCCAGACCGATTAAAAACCATCGCACAATAACCTATGTGCCCTTTTTTTTGGTAAAGAATTACAAGTACATTCTGTAGACATTCATCCTTTCACAAAACAGATTAACAGCCTGAGATGTCTTGAGAAAAGATAAGTGCAATTTCAACAGTGTCTCAGCCACATTCAGTCAGTCGACTTCTCACTGTCATTACATATGTATTTATCCATACATTTCCTGATTCAGATTCTTTTGAATGTTGAATATCTATAAACAACATGAAGTAGGCAACACATTGTTTAACGTGCTCCTGAAACCTGGCACCTCTTAGTTTAGTCATCTAGTTGGACCCTTTGGCCGGTCGGTTTGACACCCCTGCCCTAAACCATAGTATGCTGTTGAATGAATCCTGATAGTATTGTGTCATTTATTTACTGTCATTTATTAATTTTTTTTTAAAAATAAAAGAATATCCATACATAATTAAATAGAAATTATATTCATGTATGCATCAGAGAAGATAGAGATTTTGGATACTTTATGAGTTTTCCACCCACACTCAAAATGGGGCCCTACTACTTTAAAGCCTCCAATTTGCAGCATGAGGATTGTTCTAATAATTTTAAGATGTAAGATGCAATGTGTATCGCAGCCTCTGGGGGACAAAGTATGACTATCTGAAGTTCTAATTATCAGGCTCCCAGTCTTCTCTTTTTGGACATTGACGCATGGACAGCTAGTTCAGAGAGTTTATCCATTACCAAATAAAGGTCTGTCTTTGAGCAGGCAAACAACAGTTTTGTCCCTATGACGTGTTTACATGCAGACACACAGTCAATTGTAGTATTCCTTTCATCCTAAGATGTGGGATGAATAAAGCTTACACATGATAGAATGATCTGTTTGATGATTCAGACATAAGGTGGGTGGTGTATCTTCTCAGCTGCTTAGTGATAAATCCTGTGAGAGCACAGACTGCAGCTCCATTACAATATGAAAGAGGCCAACATTTGTAGTCCAGCAAGATCAGATACCATTGAGAAAATAAGGTGTCACTGCGGCAGAGCGGGAAACAAAATGTGAGACATCCGCTGGGATGTGTTTAATCTCTTATTTGACTGTATTTCTGTTGATTGAGGGGCATCATTAATATGCAGTATTCATACTTTTGTATAAACTACAGCAGTTTCCCAGGTGCGTTAACTACTTCACTGGCTGTAGTCCAATATAAATCTGTCACCTGAGAAAGGAATATCCAGTTCTGTGTAAGATAACATCACAGAAGCTCATTTCTCTCTGCTCAGGGCAATTTGCCTCTGCTGACGCTGCTGCAATGCGTACTGTTATTGACGCCATCCAAAAACCCTGGAAAAAATTCAAATGATATTTAAAACATCGAGGTAGGGCGAGGATGTAGTAAAGATAGTGTGTGATTATATGTGTGTGTCTGTTATGAGTGCATGTATTTGCATGAACTAGATCTGGCACCATTCTGCACGGTTCAGTTTGCAAATTAATGGGATTAAAGAATTAATGTGAGAGCTCTGTATAACAAGCACTGAACATGCACATACACTGATCCATGTGCACACACTCTCACATACACATGCAAATGAATTAAAAACATTTGTAAGTACACTTTGACTCAAACAAAAGCCTCATGTGCCTCACAGATCCTCCTCTATTATTAGCAATAACTGAACTTGAGGGTTGATAACATGACATCTTCTGACTTTCTATGTTTTTAGTGTGAGCAGTGTGTAGTGAGGCATGAAAAAAAATCCCTTATAAACACTGTGACCTCTTGTAACCGGTCTGAGCAGGTTGTGGAGATGCAACCTTGTTAAATAATGTCAGCTGTCATGAGGCATGCTCTGCTCTGTGCCAGTGACATTACAGTGACACCTATCTGTGCTGTAAAAAGTGTCCTCAGGCTCTACCTAATCTGTTTGAATTACAGATTATTTATGTAAATTAGCACAATTATTTTTGGCCTTTATAACCTGGTTAGGTTGGTTGCACCAAGCACAAAATATGCAGGGAAACATAGATTTTACCAGTGTGCTTTATACACCTTTGAAATGTTTTTTGTTTCTTATTCATGCAAATGTGTGGTTCATGCAGTGAACATGCACACTGTATGACCTACTTTGAGGCTTCACATGAAAGAAGATATTCCCCTTTTACAATAAAGTTAATGCCAATATAACAGGAGAGGAAATGCATGGTAATGACCATTCTTTTAAAGCTTTAATAACTTTTTGTCATTTTGCTGAAATTGTCACTTTATCCAGACAGTGGTACAAGACACAAATAATCTGTGAAAAAAAATTCCCTGCCTCCTCATAGTGCTTCTAATGACATTCGCAACTATCCACTGCACATGAACAAAAACACCCAATCAGGGCCGACACATCTCTAACGCAGCTGTCAATCATGTCAATCACGGCTTGTGAACTGCAGTCAAACTGTCAAACTGGGCAGCGCTAATAAAATATGAATCAAGGTTCTGTTACTGCGTTCTATTTCTCGCCTCAGATGTTTTCAGACATATATTTTATTGTACTGTTTAGCTGTAAAATGAGAGTTTGTGGTCTGGCAACCATGTTGAAAAACAGTGAAAATCAAGCACTGGAGAACAGCTGGAGCAAACAGCTAAACAGTACACTAAAATATAGCACCATTAATAGCGAGATAAGGGAAAAAAGGGATTTCAGGAGATGGTAAAAGATGTGATCAAAGTATTGACAGACATACCCCCCCCCCCCCCCCCCCAATAGTCTCTAAATTGTGTAAAGTTTACAAGAATGTGATTGAAGGAATATTTTGTGTGTAAAATCAAAATGGGAAGCAGGACTGAAAATGAATCTGTCGGGAGATGGGTAGTGTTCCACCTGTGGCACGCAGCAAACCTCCACCAGCTCTAAAAGATGGAGAGAATTTGGCTGGAAGAATATAATTAGATTTTTTTGTCACACCATATTCACAATTCAAACAACAGCACTGCTGGAGGTTCTGTGGGGAGGCGAATGCCAATCACTCACATATTGGTCATGTATAAAACCAAAAACATTCTGGGATAGGATTATTCTGATCCTTGAGAGAGTTTTAGGTTACAAAACCCCAAGGGACCCACGGATTGTGTACTTGGGATTAATACCTGAAGAGGACATTATTCATAAGAGGGACACTTATCGGTTCAAAATACTTATACTGGCATGAAAAGGTCATTACTAGGAAGTGGCTGAAACATGACCCTCCAAGTCCAGGACAGTGGATGGACATTGTAGAGGAGCTATAGTCCAAAAAACTGACCTTTCACCTAAGGACTAAAGCAAGGACACATGTGCAACGCTGGGATAAATGGACAGACCATAAGAGACATGAGCACTTAGACTACCTATCTAATGTTGTACGGTGTGGATATGGTGACAGTTGTTGCAAATGACTAAAAGTTATTTTCATAAAAGCTATCAGCTGTAGCGTTAAGTGCCAAGTCACCCAGGGGAACCATGCTGAGGTGAAGTTTTACTCTTCACCATCTTGATTTACGGAGTTCAAGTCCTTAATCTGTTAAGAAAAGAGCACTTACAGCAAAGAATTTAATTGCTGCGATTAAGCAGTTTGTATCAGAGACATGGTCAATAATGTCTTTCTCTCTTTGTGTGTGTGTGTGTGTGTGTGTGTGTGTGTGTGTGTGTGTGTGTGTGTGTGTATCTCCTTTTCTCTCCTGCTCCTTCTCCAGGATTGACAAGTCCACTTTGGCTGCACTGAAAGCCCGGTAAGTTTTCCTTGCTTCTAACACTATCAGCTTTATCTCAACATGTAGTTAATAATCTTATTTAGTCCTTCAAAGCTATAATTTGTGTAAATGAGCTTGTGGAGAAATTCCCCACAAGCACTGGTGCGTAACAGCTCACAAATGAAAACTGACACTGTGGATATGGCCTAACTTAAAAGCTACTTTTAATATGGACGCTATTTCCACTTTTCATAGTGATTGATTCTGACTAAAACCTCAACAATCGATTCACTGTAGAAGTACAAACATTTCAATTGAGCAGCACACAAAACAATACACACTCCAACTCATACTGTGCTCAAAGCAGGTCTTTCACAACAAGTGAAAATTACCTAAATTTATCCCTCTCTCTTCATTCCTCTACTCCCTCATCACTTCATTGTTTACTCTTCACCTGCCACCTCTTTCTTACTTGTCTTCATGTGCCACTGTGTGAGGAATGTGATTTCAATCATGTTCTGCCGAGCCTTTATACTGCTCCAGCCAGGTAAAGTTAAAAACTGTGTTTGCAATGTGGCTCCCAGGTGTGAATGTGGCTTACTTTATGAACATGAAGCAGCAAGTGTATCATTTCCACATGATTCCCTCATGTTTTCAAAATACTATGGGCTGCCTTGCACCCACAGGAACATAGGTATTTTCTGTGGTGAGTGGCTGCAGGCTCCCCTGTGACTGACAAAGTTTGTGGGGAGTGTGTGCAGCCTGACTGAACATGCAGATACTACTCAGGACTCAAAAACTACTCATCCTCTGCATTTTTGGAAAGTAACCTTTAAATATGTTTTTAATTTATAGGTAAAAAACAATAATTCTATATGAATGTTACTTTTTTTAATTTACAGTTAAGAATTCTAAATTTATATCAATATCTCACATTTCGTAAATTTATAGGTAAAAATTCTAAATTTTACATCAATACATTGCAATTTAGGATTAGTCAAAGGCAGCAATGGACAGTGTTCTCAGGACAATAATTAATTCTTATTTACCAAAACTATATTTGAGTCTTGAAATCTTATTCAGCCTTGTCTTCGTCTTTATTTATAAACAAATCCCATTATCATGTGATAACTTCTATGTTAGTCTAAATCTATGTTGATCAATAGCTTTTGCTTAAAGCCTCTGTGCCAGCCACAGCCACAGCCTGTTTTTTGGGTTATCCATCCCATTCTCGTGAAGGTAATGTCTCAAGAACATCTTGAGGGAAATTCCTTAAATTTGGCACAAACGTCCACTCGGACTCAACGATGCAGTGGTTAGAGGTTGGTGTTCAAAGGTCACTGTGACCTCACAAGACAAGTTATTGGCCATAACTAATTTCAAACAGATGTCCAGTAGGATGAAATTATGAAGTGCTGACAGACTTATATCCAAAGGGTCAAAGGTCAACTTCACTGCAACATCATAATGTTCTCAAAAAACACTTTCTGGCCATGACTCAACATCATATCTCAGGAACAGAAGGGGAGACATTTGGTTGGATACTGAATCAGGGACACTAATCCGGGGGTGTCCAACATGTAACTGTGGTGATTGTATAGATTCTCTGTGTTGCCGGGTGGAAGATGGTGTGAAGCATCCACATTTTAGAATATGTAGCTTCTTTGCAACATTCATATTTGGAGCATTGTCTAATGGCTACTATTAGTCTGGACGGTCATGGATGTAAACTGTAACTGCAACTTGACTGGTTCGTGCAGGCATACAATTGCAAGGCAGTAATTTTGTCTGGTTTAAAGAACTCCAGATTTGCTTGTGTCCCCTTCTCTTCTTAAAACAAAAACACTGCCTGTGTCTGCAGCTAAACACACTGATGGATAGATTTTCTGAACAGCTTTTTTCATACTTGGACAAGCTGTTAAAGGCAACAGTTGAAGGATGAGACTGGGATGAACAACAATGCATCATTTTGATCTCAGATCGTACTGACTCACCTCAACACGACACAGTGATTAACTGGTCACTTCCAACTCGGCAAGAAGCTAATGGCTACAGATCCCACCAGTTAGATTTTCTTCTGTGTTTTTCTGTTTTCCTCCCACACTCAAAGGCATACATGTCAGGCATTAGCAGTACTCCTGCTTTTAACCTTGATCACCACATTGGCCCCAGAAATAGAGATGATGGTCTGTGGGCATTGTACTGTGGCTGCCCACTGCTCCAAAATATTGGATGGGTCAAATGCAGAGGACTAACTGTCCCAGAGGGAATGATAAATTATAACTCCACTTTAAGGGCCAGTGTGTAAAATGGGTTGAAAACCGTTGACAACAGTGACATCAGTGGTCAAATTCCAGATTGCAGGGCTCACTTGCTCACTCCTCCCGTCAGGTAAATGATGGTGGCCTCGTAGGGACAAAAAGCCTTGCGCAGACACGAGTTTTTCAGGAGTAGGTCTATCTAGTGACGAGGTGAATATTTATTTAGAAATCTAAACCATGTTACGATATTGTAATGAATCCCTCACGAGCAGGAGACCAGAGTAGCGTTCGGGAAAAAGGCCAGTTTATTTAAGCACTCCAAAAACTCCGGTAACACTCCAGGGGGTAAAAGACTCTGTCCCAAACTCTGACTCTTCTAGCGTAACACACACACTCCATACACACATTCTCGTTTACATCACCTAGCGGGCACCCCTCCCCTCTCTGCTCCACCAATCTCCAGCCTGCACACTGACTGACAGCGTAGCCTGTAAACAGAGCTCAGCTGTTTATTTAGCCAAGCAATATCTCCGGACTGTAGTAGCTGCAAGGCTATGAAAACCAAACAAATTTTATTTTATAGCGATTATACACTTGTATAAACATACTAATGGGTAGAATATTCAGATTCAGATTCAGATTTGACAATATACCATGCCAAATATTACACACTGGCCCTTTAATGAAATTATATAACACTTTTATATAACTGTTTTGTGCACACTTTCTGCAGGATAGTTTACATTACGTTGCATATAACACAAGTCAGATTTGACTAATTATTTTTCTCTAACACATGGCCTGTCATAGCCACAGTAAACTGTTTAACTGCTGCAGTTAGCTGCACCGTGTCACTCCACCATTTACTTTGCTGATGTCTCATTGGACAGCTGCCATTGTTCACTCTCACTGTGGTTGTCTTGTTTTGGAAACAAGAAGTGATGATGTTCAACAGATAATTATGAGTGTCCTTTACAACTGATAGCTGTAAAAGGAGAAGTAGCAGTGGGTGTTTTGACATATGAGGATTTTGATGTGTGACTTGGTTGTGCAAGTTGAGAAAACCATAACTTTGAAGTGAAAGTCACATCGTGTAAACATCTTTATGGTCAGATTAACTCTGGATAGGAGTGGAGAGCTCATGTGAATATAATTTGTTGTGTACCTGCTTCATGGGATGTTCTTTGAGGATATTATGTGTGAGGAGCTTGTCTTTGTTGAAACAAACTGGCGAGCTCTGCTAATGGAGGTTGCCGTAGTGATGGGAGGTGAAGGGCTTCTTGTGTGTGTGTTTGTGTGTGTGTGTGTTTATATTAACTGTGTCTGTACCCACACCATGAGCCCCACTCTCAATGTGTCTCACTCACTTTTGAGTCAATCACACCAACATATCTTCTCTGGAAAACATCTTTAAAATCATCTCTCACCTGCTACCTTTACTATGGCTCAGGCATAAACTCACTGTATAACCAAAAAATGGACGCAGCCACTGTGACATCACCCAGTGGTTTGTGGACTCCTGTGTTGGCATTTTGGCCATCACCATTTTTTGGGGGGGGGGTTGAGCCAGAAGTGACCATACATGGATGAGGGGGTGGAGCTGTGGAGGAGTGAGGGGACAGCCAGTCACTCAGAGTGGCCACAACCTTAACTGTGCATGACTTTAAGTTGTAATAATATGTGAATGGATGAGTTATATAAAATGTAACTATTAATTATGTATCATTAATGTTGAAACTAACTACTTAGACCAAAACCTTTTTTTTTTAAATTTTTTTGTACCAGGCTGTAAACATGTTTAATTTTGCTGTAAAGTTGGGCATTTTAACATGGAGGTCTATGAGGATTGACTCACTTTTGGAGCCAGCCTCAAGTGGCCATTAGAGGAACTCCAGGAGGATCTTAAGCTTGTCACTTGGACCAAGGAAAATTCTTAATTTTTTAAAATACCAGATAAAAGGTGACTCGCATTGGAAACAGGTACAAGTTTATTTTTACTCTTTTGAAAACAAGTGATTGTCTCGGATTTCTAACAACATATGAAGACAAATAAGTAAGGTGCAGACAGAAATGGAAGTCAAACGCTTTAAAAATCTAGACATGAATATGGCACACAGGATGAAAATGCTGGACTCCAAAGGCCACAGTAATAAATCACTAAACAGTCAGCTTTGTTTCAGACACAAAGAAAAAAAATTAGGTTAGTCTGAGTCATGTAAAATAGGACCTGTCTGTTATCTACAGTGTTCTCCCTCACACACGCACACACACTCACATCTCCAGTGTCTCCCTCAGTCTCTGGCCAGGTGTCATTAGACCGTCTGCTGTGGAGAGGTTCTGAATATGAATGAGTGAGTCGTGACTCTGCCCCGACACTGAATAGCACAGACTTGTGTGTGTGTGTGTGTGTGTGTGTGTGTGTTTGATCCAGGTGTTAGATGTAAAAAAAAAATAAAGGCACAGACAAGCCCCATAGAGCTAAAGCTGCAGTGTTAAGGATTGAGGGGGGATATATCAGCAGAAATGGGATCTCATACTCATAACTATGTTTACATTAGTGTATATTCAGCTGAAACTAGGAACTGCTGTGATTTTGTTAGGTTACAATGAGCCCTTCATATTTACAATGGTGCTGGTCCTTTTCCGCAGAGTCTGCCATGTTGCACAACCATACAGTGGCACAGGACAGACAGACCAAACACTGGCTCTGGAGAGGATGTCTTTACATTAACGGAAGGCTGGTGTAGGTTCTGTATATGCAGGGTGAGGGGAGAGGAACGCCGGTGCAATCTGTAACCTCACTGCTTCATGCAACGACATACTGTTCCCTTAAAGGCACCGATAAACCAAGCCAACACTCTGCTGTTGGTCAGTGTTGGGCCTTTGGGGAACATCTTGTGCCCTAGTTTTTGCGATGTATCCCGCACCGTTGGCCTTCGTCAGCTTTTTTTTTCAGCCAATTCAGCATGTTGAATCAGCATCGAGATGACGGAGCCCATCAGGGAATGAAATCACTCTGATTGGCAGTTTAGCTCGATGCACAAGAAGAGAAATGGAAGTGAGGAAAGTAAGCAAGAGGGGGTGAGATTGATGCACACTTCTTATATAAATTAAGATTATTTTTACTTTAGCAGAAACAGTTCCTAATTGTTTGTCTTATTCTTCACTGGCATCTGAACACTATGCTAAAATACCTTGTATCATGGGCTGGTAAATATGCTTTGTTCTTTCAGTGTCAGGTTGTGTTGGGTCCAGAGTTGGGTAGAGTAGGCTACTTTGATTACTTTTTGCAGTAACGAGTAACCTAACGCGTTAGTTTGCTGTTTGAGTAATCAAATACTTGAGTACATTTTCAAACAAGACATCAGTTACTTCCATTACTTTTAGAACGCTGGTCCTTCAGCTCCGAAACAGCAATGGCTGTCGTTTGGTTCTAATAACGGAGATAACGTTAAACCTATCAGTCTGAAAGAAGCCGCGGAGCTTGTGGCTCGCTACGTGGTCGGAGAAATGCTGCCGTTGTCTATGGTGGAGTCTAAACAGGTGGAGTAGGACTCGCTGACAGACATATTTCAGACTCAGGACTTGCATTATGCCTGGTACACGCTACACGCTGGTACTCACCAATTATCCCCGGTCATCTTTCACGGCGTGTGTGATGTCATCGGGTTATTCTTGTCCTGTTTTTATTACTTTTACTATTATTTGAGTCACTGCCATAACTGTGTCTGTTCACGTGCCAGCCGACATGTTGTTGTAGTCACCTAAAAGCAGATGGCAGGAGCTACATTTGAAGCGCCATAAGTAAACTGTCAAGCTACTGTATCTTCCACAGGAAGTTCTGACAAATGTTTCAGAATAAAAGCTTATTTAGAAAATGGAGGGATTCTATCAGCCGAGGTTATAAGGGGCTTTTAATTTGAAACAAGTGTTGAGTTTGAAATGACGGTGCGATATGTTAACTTTACAAAGACAACGGAGCAGATAAGAAGTAAATATAGAAACACACAGAGGGATTAATAAATAATGTAGTTTGTTTCAAATGAAGCTGGGAGCCTTTGCAGCTGTGGTGAGTAAAAGCCCCGCCGCTATTTGTTAATGTTATTAACGTTACTTTATGTCGGACAGTGAAGATGTACCATTGTTTGCTAGCTTGATGCTAATGACAGTAAGGTTAACTCAGCGGGTTGACAAAGTGCCTCTGCTGTTTCACACCATCATTTCCCCCTTTTACTCTGTGTGATAACATCCCTAGAGGAAATATTAAAAACGCTGGGGTGTTGTTGTCATACAGTTGTTTACGGCAGCAGATCGTTCTGTGTTTCTACTGGTCAAAGTGACGGCTGTGATGGGAGAACTGGATCTCAGTGAAGGGCAAGTGGTCCATAACTTTAATTTTGGAGACAAAAAAATGTAGGCTTAGCGCCCTGTGGTCCATTGCCCAATAAGAAATGTAGAATACTCAAAAGTACTTTAAAAGTGCTTGAGTTACTTTTCTCAGGGAGTAACGCAGCAAAGTAACTGGTTACTTTTTTTTTTAAAAAAAGTAACACAGTCACGTACTTTGATTACCTTTTAAAGTAACCCTTACCCAACACTGGTTGGGTCTTCAATCTGTCCTATCAGTCTTCTGGTTTCCCTTATTCAATGAAGAATACAGACTACTGCCATCTGCTGGTGTGGAGAGTTATTTCCTTCTTCACACAGGCACAGAACATACATGCTGGTTGGCTGTCAGCGGTATTCTTTGCAGTGTGTTCATGTGCAACTTTTCAGCTGAGACACAGGATACGTGAGGCAAAGTAAAGTTGGCTTTTGTCGCTACTAGTTCTTTGTCTGTTTGGTATGTCTTTATAATGAGAGAAACAGCGATGCCACTAGGCAGAAATGGAAGGATTAATGTGTCAACCCAAATTTATAATGGCTCCCAATTAGAATCAAATGCAAAGGGCAGGTGGGACAGATAGAGAAGTGAGTTCATCATCATAGTTGTGGGGATGCTTGACATGCTAACACTGGATTTCTAAAGTAATTTGGATATGAGAAAATGCCATTAAAAATGATGCCACTTAAAGCCACAGCAAAGCAGCATCACAGGCCAAACAGGTTGAGAAAGCCTGGACTTAGTAAACATGACTCACAGCTTGTCATGCTCCTGTGACTTTAAGCTTCCTCTGCTGGCTCAGTAGCTGGTCGCTGGACTCCTACGATGAAATTGTACAAGGAGGAATATATAGGAGAATAAAGCCACAAAGGAAAAAAAGGAAAAGGTGAAAAAGGGAAGTGGAAGGCCAAGGGAACAAAAACCTCAGATGCACGGCTCACTTCAAAGTTTGCGGCTGCAGGGCAGCAGGTGTGCTGGTTTCATTTTGTCTTCTCCCTTCTCTGGCCTGCCTGCCCTCAGTTCACACTGTGCTTTTTATTTCCTCCCTCGCTGAAACTTTCTCTCCCTCTATCTCCACCCTCCTCCCTCTCCTCTGTCATTAATCCCCGGTGTTCCTCTGCCTCTCCTCTGCTCATGGTTACTACAAAGAGATCTCTCCGCCTTCACCGTCCACTCACATCACCTCATTAATAACTGCATAATTAAACCTCTGTGTGTGTGTGTGTGTGTGTGTGCATGTGAGCAAACACATGCATCTGTTTGTGGGTTTTGTCTTGAAGTGGTGGTGAGGGTAAATGAATATTACAAGTGGACAATGTTAGAGGAGAGGGAGGATGAAACCCAGAGATAGAGAGGGCGAGAGGTTGCACCAGATCAGCTTCTTAACAGAGTGTGACGATGCCCCGCAAACTGTGGTGAGTAACTGCTGTCTGTTGTTTGTGTGTTTTTACACTGTCTGAATAATTGTAATGACAGGATTACAGTAAGTCTTTTATCTTCTCTTTCTTCTATCACTTCCTCAGTTGTCTCAAATCTGCAGTTTATCTGTAGGTGAAGCTTTTAAAGCTGAGATGTACATCATGTAAAAGCTGATGGCATCAGGGGATACTGATTGAATCATGGAACATTATGAGACAGGTGCTCAAAGAATTTACAGCAATATTTACCAATAAACAAACTATATGTAATAATTAATTGAAGTTATTTAAGTCTGGAAAAAGTATTGTGATTCAACTGCTGTCAATACACAAAACACTTTAGAGTGAAGACAGCAGTATGTTATAAGACGTATAATGTATTTATTTGTTATTTTATTTGTTTTGATGTCATAGTGGACACCTTTATAAAATGCAAAAGTTGAATTTATTTACACAGTGAAGTGGCTGAATATAGAACCAGTTATACTGATGTGATAGTAATGGGGAGAGCTCTCTGTTTTGCTTTATTTCAGTTTACAGGATTGCTTAATAGGTTATCACAATTTTCTAAGAGGTAGTACTATTATTTATCATTTCATTTTGTAGTTATTATTTTTTCTATATTGTAAGATATTGTAAATACATTTATGTGGACCGCAGGACAAGTAGCTGCTCTTGATGTTCAAGTAGCTAATCTAGAGAAACAAAGATTAGAGGGGGTTAGCAAACTTAGTAAATAGAACCGTTAAAGGAATACCTCACCCCATTTGTGTATCAGTTATTTACTGTTATTTTGATTGCGTAAAGAAAATGTTTTGTTCACGATGAACGCTGAATCCAAATTTGGGATGAATTGAAGTCATAGTCGACTGTGTTTAACACCAGCAAAAACATATGAAAATATCCATTCACAAACTCTCACAACTCGTGCAATAAAATCCAGGTCTCTTATTCAGTTGTATGCTCACTACTTCCCAAACAGACAGGAGCTGAACTAAAAGTGAAACTTATTTATGCTCTCTGCAAGGCCAGACTCCACTGACAGAATCAGTAATTTTACCTCACTGAACATGGGAGCTGCTGATCCACTGCTACCTCCATCATGTAGTGTGTTAGTGGTATTGTGGGAATTTTTTTTAAAAGGTTAGTTTGGATTCAGCAAAGTCAAACAATAACACCAACAAATCAATTGATCAAGGCAGCAGCATGGAACCAGCAGCTCCCATGTGCAGTGAGGTTGAATATCTCTTTTTGTCAATGGAGTTTGGTCTTTTAAAAAACATCGCTAAGTTTCATTTTTAGTTCAGTTCCCTGTCGCACAGGGCTGTCTGTTTGGGAAGTACTTGGCGTACAACTGGATAAATCAGACGTTTATCAACTGTTTAATTTTGCTAAAGTTTTGCTGTTACTAAATGCAGCTGCCTCTGACTTCACCTCAGCAAACATTGTCTCTGAATCTGGATTCTTTTTTCTTTTTGTTTTTTTTTTGTTAATCATGGAGACGTGTGAGAAAAAACATTTTCTTCATAAATTCAATGTAACATGAGGTGTGCAATTGATATACAAATAATTATTTTGTGAGTAAAGTATACCTTAAGTAGAGTAGACTACAGGACAGCCAAATCTAATGCAACATATAGTGCAGTTCTGAAGGACATGCTGGATAAGAGTAGAGTGTAATGAAACAGTGTTTTTGTTTTCTGTATGTGTTCCCACAGGATATTTGATGCACGTCCTTATGTCTTGTATCATTTATGTGCTATACGAGGGCTTTAGGCAGACATCCACAGTGAAGTACCAAAACAAATTACTTCTGCTTCCCAGGCTCAATCACAGATGGTTTTACTTGCTAGATTTAAAACCAACTGCGTGCCTGCCTCCTCTATCCTAGGATTATTAACGTGCATGTGTGTGTTTGTGTGTGTTGGGGAGGAGGGGGAGTCTGCAGCCAGCTGCTTCCAATTAGACGGAGATACTCGACATGCATTATTTCCATCCTCTTCAACCCCTCCTCGGTTGTCTTCTTCTCTTCTCCTCACCTCTCTCATTCTCTGCTCAGTTCAAACGCAGCAGCTGCTTACATCTGACAGTGTCATCTTGTTCAGACACACTGCTCGCTCGCAGCGCTGTGATATGGATCCACGGGCACCTGTGGCGCTCTCCTCTCTGCTTGTCAAGAATAAGTTTGAAGCCAGGCCTCTCCTCACTGCATGGTGCTGATTCATAGTCGAATGTAAAATTTGTTTTATCTTATGACCACTATGTTCACAATGAGGTCACTCAATGCAGATTTAAGCCTTTCACCACCAGGGAAAGCTTCCAGTATTTCTCAGTATGCCAGATTTGTGGTATCTAGGTCCTGTGGTGACTTTCTCTGGCTGGCACAGCGGGGGTAATGAGAGCTAAAGCGGGACAGGAAGGGTACAGAGACCAGTTTGGACAATGGTGTAAAAGATACAAGAAGCATCCTAGAAAGGTTTCTGAAATGGATGCTCCAGATAAAAAAAGAAACTTAGCTTTCAGAGGAAGGATTAAAGTAAAAAAAAAAAAAAGATTGAAAAGAGTGCTCCTGTGAGTAGGTGAGATGCAGTGAGCTCACCTGGAGACATACAAAGGTTCCACACTAAAACTTTGAGATCCTCTTGTGCAGCACTGCATCATCTTACATTTGATTTTACTCCCTTTTTTACGCATAAAAGAAGGGATAAATAACATTAACATGAGTTGGATCGTTGTGTCGCTTGACCGGCAGGATGAGTGACAGGAATGAGGCTGAGCAACTGGAGAAAGTGGGCTTAGATGAACATATGAAAGAGGCCTCTTTTAAAAGAGTAGAGGAGGATGATAAGAGGAGGTGCCTTCTTCGTAGGGACGTCCCCTCCCCTTATCGTTGTCTAGCCTAGTTTTTGGGGCCAGGTGTAAATGTTATCTGTCTGCCAGCATCACGGAAAAGAGCAAATGGGCTGTGGCTATTTCTGGAGCCTGGCATTTACTCTATCTCCTGGTACACCTTCTATATTGCAGGGAACGATGGTGAGTTGTGACCACCAAACAAACATGAGCCTAAATGTCTGCTGATATCATATTTACTTTAGATGATGGCTTATTAAAGCTCAAGGCTTGGCTCTGTATAATGGAAGAAGAAGAAGCAGTGATTAGTCACAGGGAGGTTGTATGTGGCCTTAATGAGTTGTCAGCTTTATTGTGTTTTTATCATCGGAAGCAGTTGTTGACGTATTGTACACACTTACAGCCTGTTAACCTTATATGAGCCTACGGGCAAAGAGAAAGTATAGGGGCAGGAATGACTGTTTTTATGTAAAACACAACTGCTGTGAATATGATGCTCAGCTGGGGTAAATTTAGGAACGAGCGCACCACAACTGCTTAAATTAAGGCACCTGGTGCGACTGACTAACTCCTTGTAACACGGTTTCACTTCATTTTTTTTAGAACAATACAACCTCAGAAGTGTGTGTGAAGTTGTTTCCCTCTGCATATGGGTGGCTGCGTGTGTGAGAAAAAAGGTAGAGAAACCAAACCCACAAGGTTGCGGTGATACTTACAGCAGTACAATGTGGGAAGTGGAGAAACTCCACCCATCCTCAAAAGCTCAGGGGAGGATGTTGCACTTCCTCTCCTTTCACAACTCCAGTTCCACCTAAGTTAAAGAGTATAATTCAATTTATGACAGCATTTTTGGCACGATTATTTTTAAATGAAAATGGAAATGTTAAACTTAAAGATTACAGCTGATTATAGCACTGTAGCTTTATTTTAACAATTATAAAAAAGGCTCTCGAGACAACTTTTCCTGGGTTAATTGAGCTTAAAAGTTTAGCATCTGGTAATAGATTTACTTCTTGTATTGTCACTTTTGCACAAAAATGCTGAATGAATAACTCCATGGTTGAATATTCAGTCCACACATTTTCTCCTATATCTGCTATGACCACAAGAGGGTGCTGACGGCACACGTTTGTCTCAAAGGACCTCTGTGTAATCAGTGCTCTTTGAGAAAGGCAACTGAAGTGAAGAGAAATGATCACTAGAGTGAGCAATTTCCCTATTTTTGTGCAGTGTCCAGCTCTGCCCAACCTGTTAATGTGTCTACCTGTTGAAGGTGACACTGGGAGCAGCACTATATGACTGGTATTCATTGTGAAACCAATTTAATTCTCCTTTTTTTTATCATCAACTAGTTGAACCAAAAGAAACGAGATGCCACTTCAAGGAACATTGTTTCTATTGCGGAGTCATTTTAAAAAAAGAATTCTGCTTGTGTCTTGACCCCTCGCAAATTAATACTATCACACATAAAGTGTGGATAAGATGAAAAAAAAAAAACAGGCACACTTGCACTTATTGTGTCCTCAATCTAAATGTCCCCAGACATGCAGTACTTAAAATCCAATAGGCTTATGTCGTTGGTTACCACTGCAAGACCACTGCACTGTGTTTTGTCAGCTATACTGTGTGTAGCAGCCTATAGGGAGCCTGAGACTGTTGCCGAGGCAACGAGAACCGATGATCACCAAAGGGATGGTCCAGTATGGTTCATTACCATGGTGATAGGCTCTGGTTGTCTGGCCTTGCAGCCAGACTCCATTGCCAGTGCATCAAAACATGACCAGCAGAAAGATAATCTGACTTGCTATGCTAGTGGTTGCCCATAGCGACCATAGCAGCAGAGGTAACATGACACCTACAGCAGGGCTACTCTGTGCCCAGTGTAATGACCAGTAACTCTACGCTGTCTGTCTGTAGTGAAGTTCCATTTCATTCATCACTTTGCATTCTTTTATCAAAAGGAATAAACGAGATGCTGAGTGGTTTATAGATATGGAGAAGAGAGACAGCTTCATATAAGTATGATCAGGTGGCTGTTGCTGGCTGATGAACACTCAGGAACAGGAGCTTCACCTCAGAACAAGGTTAAATCTGATGTTGAGGCTGCACTGAGGTACAGTAAGAAAAATGAGGGATAAAGGATGTTATGACTTTAATAAGAGGAGATGATTATTAGTTGCAATCTTTCAAGATTGCAGCGAGATGGATGGCGTGATAGCCCCCCAAATGTGAGACCAAAGCATCCTAATTAAATCCCAGCCCCTCCACGTTAGTGGATTGGACATGAGTAAACTAAAAAAAAAAGTCAGAGTACATCAAATACAGTTTTCCTAAAGAAGGTTTCTGTCTTTCTACGAAGTTCCTATCATGTTTTCTGATAAGTTTGGTTTTACCTTGTTATTTGATGCTATAAAAAGGGGGTGTGATGACATGATTGACAGCTGTTTGTATCAAGTGTTGAGGTCGCAATTGTGATGTGTGGGTCGTTGAGAGCTCTTTTAGCTCTGTTTTGATCTCTACCAACTCATAAGGAAAACATTTTGCTCTTTAGCAGTTAAATGCTTCACTTTGCTCACCAGCTAGTTGCTAACTGTCTCTGTCAGCTGTTAAACACTGAGCAGGTAGTGTACAGGGGGTTCACAGAGAATATTTGCTGTAAACAGCAGCATGTGGGCAGGTATGAACCAAAACAACAAAGTTATCAGCAACCTCTGTCACATACATGTAGTTATTTGATACACTGTCAATGGTGATTATAGCAACCTAAATTACACTTTAAATGCAGCACACTTAAGAGTTGTCCCTTCTCTCTATGACCTATGAACAGCCAAACCCGAATCTGGGATGTGTCTCTGAAACTGATGGCTAGACAAGTCAGTAAATGAAGACAAAATGTCTCCCAAAATGTGTGTCTGCTACTTTAATTTGATTTACACTATGGCCTGGGTGAATACTCGATTCTGACTGGCTGTAGGGTGTCCATTAATCCCTGCTATAGGACACATATTAAGTAGAAGAAGAAGAAGAAGAAGAAGAAGCACTTCATTTTTTTTAACTCTGTTTTTATACAGGCCCAAAATACACACATGCACAAACAGGACCTATACATGCATTAAATGCAGAGATATTAGAGCAAGGGGGCTGCACATGGACAGGCGCCCCAAGTAGTTGGGTGTTCAGTGCCTTGCCCAGGGGCGCCTCGGCAGTGCCCAGGAGGCAGACTGGCACCTCTCTGGCTACCAGTCCACACTCCACTTTCGACCCTCTGGTTCCCAAGCCAAGTCCCTAATGACTGAGCTACTGCTGCTCACAGTTCTGTATGCACATAGTACATATTATGCATAGTGTCAGCCTGTCTAAAATGAGTATCCATAGCAACAGGGACGCAGTTAAAGCATCTGTTTATGATGTCAGTGGCTCATCCTTTGAACACCACAGGATGGAGACTGTAACACACAAGCTGTCCTTCTGAACTTACTGATACTTTGACCTTGAATCTTGCTAGCATAACGTTAGCTTTCATGCTCATAGATGAGTCAAAGGGTGCTTCGAGCTGAGCGGACTAGAAATATCTCTTGTTGCCAAGTTGGATCTAACTCACTCAAGTGGTGAACAACCTTTGCACTGCATATCAGCCTTATGGGGTGGTAATTATTGTGCAGGTATTAGTCAAACCCTCAGGTGTTACCGTGGGAACCAAGTTATGGCTTGTGAAACACTTTCTGAATCCAAAACACATAAAAAAAAAACATGTAAGTAAATGGTCTCATTTTTTTTCATTGGCAAGTGACCATGGTATAAGTGGGGAATGTCCATAATCAGGCATTAGTGGACTCCGCGGAGGAGACTTGGCTGCCCCCGCTCCATAAATTCTTGATAATAGACACCTTGTCCACTATGTATGCAGTCTTTTCCTATTTTACCCATCTGTCCTGTATGTGGACTTTGTTGCCATATGTTCTTTTATGTCATCTGTCACAGGTCTTTAATTTTTATTTTACTTTTTGGACTCTGACACCAGATGCAAATTAGTCTGAAGGCTAACTGCTTTATTCACAGCTTGTCTGTCGATCAGTGAGCACATCCCTCATCAAAACACATCAAAACTAAGTTATAGAATCCATCATTACTGCTCTTCTCTCTCCTCGGTCCCTATCTCTAAAATATGTATTGCCAGTGCTGTCACTGTGTGTGTACTCTGCTTGTTAAGCCAGAGTCTTGTTACTCTAAAGTCCCCCAGACAACCAGCTGCCTCTTTGGTTTTGACAAATATTTACTTCTTGCTTTCTGGCTGATGCTACACACACTCACACACTTAGACGCACAGAGTAGCTGATAAGCGCACCATCTGGCCTGAGTGCTGGCTGTTAAGGGCTCATAAAACAGACCCTCACCTATTTAGAGGCAGAGGGCTCCCTGAGCGACAGGCTGTGGAGAACGGGTAAACAGCACGTACACGTTTGCATGTGGATACACGCAAGCACACTAGCACGCACGCCCACCCACCCACACGCACATCCCATATCCACGGGGGACGTAGGAGGTGAGACAGATAGGAGGCGAGAAGGATCAGAGGATGTACCTGTTCTTGCTCTCTGAATGTCTTCATCTCTCCCGCCCTCACTGACTCTCTTTGTGGATAAAGATATACAGAGATTGATTCTGCAAACTTATCCTACAGTTACGTGTGCGTCAGTACTGCACAATACACATCCGACAACTTTATACAACACGTCAGCTCAGGGTGTGCTGTTTAAGTTTGTCATCTATCACGGTAAAGGGGTTCAAAGAAGCGTTATAGTTTCACCTGCTCCTGGGGTGTTTGTAACTCTCCTCACATAAAGCCTACACTGCTCAATCTATAATTCATAGCTCTCAAAAAACTGAATGAATGAATTTTACTTGCAGTCATTGTCTGAGTATCTAAAACCTGATATAGCTTATTCCTCTGTGCCATAAAGCTTCATTGTTTGTAAATTAAAAAACATGAATGAGCAGTACTGTTGCACTGTGACATGTTCCCTCATTACCATGAACACACACACTTTATTTTAGCTCAGTCCCACACACACTGTCCTTCTGCCCCATACTCACTAAAGCACCAAATGTGTATTAATCCACTGTGGAAAATAGTCCCAAAACAAATGCATAATTAACTGTTTACTTGTGTTTATTTTTGCAAACACTTTTCAAGATTTCTCTATTCAGTAAGAATCACAGGGCTTAGAGTTGAAAGCCACAGGCGGGGAAGGGAAAATAGTTCTGGGAGATGGACTAACACATTGTTGGTTTTGGTCTTTTCACTTGTTGACACCGGTGTTATCCTGTAAACAACCAGAGAACACAATCAAATTAAAGGGTTTTAATCTTTCAAATTTCTGAGGACCCTTTCAAATAGACAAAGTGAATTTTCTGTTTCTCATCGTAACTAGCTGAGAGGGCGACGACTAATTAGGAAGAGGTCGAACTGGGAAATGATTTATTTTAGATAATTAAAATGCAATCTGACATTTACAGGGTGTTTCATAACACCAGTTAAATATCTTTTTTTTTATTGGCAACTGTAATATCATCGCAGATGCTGATTAAAAAATGTAGGATATTAATAAACCCACAGTGGGGAAAGTAATAACACCCAATGAAATGTGTGGTTTCATCTCTGTACAACTACTTGCTACGAAGCAACTGATCTCGCTGTGTGTGTGTGTGGTGTGTGTTATGTACATGTCTTCTCTTTCTCGGCAATCTCTGCTGTGTCTCTGGGAGTCTTTGCCAAAATTAACCAGCCAGGCCTAGCAGTGTTGCCGTTGGAAACCAACTAAGGAGGATGTTGTAAGTTATGCTCTGCGATTGCTGCTGTTACTGTTTTGTACACAAACACTTGACATAAGCTGGCGGCAAATTACAGCCCGTCTCCTCAGCATCAGAAAGTAAGGAGAGGCGATGCCGCAGAGAGTGCAGAAAATGAGAAAGAGAATGAGGGAGGGGATGGAGGGGAGATGTGGCATGGTTAGGAGGAGAGACGAAAGGATCAAGGGTGATAGAAGAGAGCAAGGAGACAATAATAGACCAGGGGAGATGGATCCTTTGCTGAGATTGGACAAACAGAAAGGAGAGGAGAGTGTCAGACCTTTCCTCCTCCTTTCCTTCCTTGCACTGCTGTCTACCCTGCACAGAAGAGATGCTCTTAACATCTAAAAAGAGAGGAGAGGGTTGTGAAGGGGACATAAACAGATAAGAAGAAGGGAGGGGGGTGAGGGCGAGAGGAGTAGAATAAGAGATGGATTCTCTCTTGGGAAAAATGAACCGATGAGGAAGAAAGGGTGCAGAGGAAGGACAAAGAGGGTGAAAGGAAGGACGGTGGGTTATAAAAGAAAATCTTTTTTTTTCTCCCTTGTAAAGTGTGACTACTGTGGATAAGAGAGAGTGAATGCATGTGTGGCTTCTCTGTGACCCTGTAAGGTCATCCTCAAATATCCATGTTAAAGCTGTTGACAGATAGTGCAGCGCTGAAGTTGTCCTCCTTCTCTTTCAGAAACCATTTCAGAGCTTTCCATCAATCTAACAATTGTTTTTCTCTCACCTCTGACTGTGTCTTTATCTGTCGGACACTCTGGGCTGAAATCACTTTCCTCACTGGCTCACTTTGCTTTTATTCCAGGGCATAAGTAAACTTTCAGGGAAAATCTGTGTTAAAGCTGGATTTGGCTTCTGTTCAGCCCTGTGTTTTATATGCATACACACATAAACACACACACACACACTTTCCCTCTCAGCGCGTCCATTTTGTACATACATCAGAGGCAGAGAACAAGGCCCTGTCTCGCTCCGGCAGAGCTGAGCTCAAACCCAATTTGCTTTCAAAGGAATAATTCATCTCCATATGAGCAACCTGCAGATATGGCCTCAGCTTGTCCTTGGCTGTTTGGGCCATACGCTGTTGCTAACAGCTAAAATGGTTATGGCCTGTGTTGATAGATCATGGCAATTTACACCCGGTCACTACAAAATCAAATTACTGGATACACAAGATGAAAATCTAAACGTACAGTGAGATATGCACCATTTTGCAAAAGTTATAGCTGCTCGTGTAAAATGGTTGATGAGAAAAGAAATTGAAAACAAATGGATGGTGCTTTTAAATCCATTAAAATTACTGTTGCACAATCTGTTACAGCAAATTATATATACCATAACAAACTGTGCAGCCCCCTATGTAAAGGTTTTTGTTTTTGAACGGCACATATGCTGTTACAGTCATAGCAGGGGCAGATATACCCCTTGAAATTCTTGGTAATTTTTGAAACAATGGTTTCTGGATTTCAGACAGAGGTAGACAAAAACAGCTTCTCATCTGTGGTTAGCAACTGTCAATTTTCCAGCTACAGTAACAACTGTCACTGGCAGATTTTAGCTTCAGCCAGGTAGCTAACTATGTTCAGCTCCATGAAAACATTGGCTGACCTTATAATGGTTCTGACTGATAATCCCATGTGTCTCATCTACTTGTATGTGCTTGAGGGCTACATACACAATATTTATAATAAAAGACTGATGCTATAGCTGAATGTCCTTGGCAAAAAGTCAGCATACTCACCAGCTGATGACCTAAGAAGGGAAAATAAGAAACAGCTTTGTTATTGTTTAGCTTGCAGACATAGTTATCTGTGATATGATCAGGAAGAATGTCTTCCTGACATAACTCTGTTATAGATGCTTAGCTTAACATTTCAAGAGAGAAGGCTTTCAGGATGAGGACTAACCAATGTGTTTGGCAAATATAGGCCTACTGGTATCTCAGGTAATGCATCTGGTTAGGGTTGCTGGAAGGCAAACTTTCCAAAACTAAGAGCAGTTAACCTTACCTCACTGTTACATCCCCCATAGTGGTCTAGGGATGAGGGAAGCAACATAAGGCAACATAAGTCAGGTAGTGTAGTTATCCCCTTTTATTGCCAGTTATGTAAGCATAAAAATGTCCGGGAGAGTCCTGGCCAACATAACAAACAAAATAGCCCTAAATAAAAAGAGAGCCACTGACTTAACTAACTGTCAGAAAAAAGAAAAAGTGCAATCATATAGCTCGCTCCCTAACCAAACATGACTGGCAGCTCTCCCCTACAGAGCCTCCTGGCAATGAACTTTAGGGTTATGAATTAGGACTTATCTCACAAAGATAAATTCACAGCATGGCTTGTTTTACAGTTCACCGTAGTTTGACAAAGGTGTGTCTTACCACAACAACAAGACTGGCTCATCAAGTAACAGTACTTCAACACAGATTAATCTAACAATAAGCTCTGGACTATTAGTAGGCCTACAAAGTGGCTCACCAACACACCAGCAGAGCGACACATGGCAGCAAAACAGAGAGCCAGAAGAGCAGCTCCTCAGCTTTTATATACCTCAGACAGCTTGAATGGTACGAGAGAAGGGAGGATGAGCTTCAGCTGAGGTCCAGAAAAACTGAGGAGCAGCACAGCACAAGTTAGGTTCACTGATGGGGGAATGTAACACTTCAATTGTGAGAGCATCCATGACCAGCTTTCGGTGGGGAGATAGGCTGCTATACAGTAATTATGCTTGTTATGAAGGGTTGTTTTGTGTTTGTTTGTTTTTTTCATGCAGCCTATAACCTGTGAAACTAATGTGTCCTAGTAAGGTTATTTTCCTTGGCAAGACACCATCCTCCAGACTCTTTAAAAAAAATATACTATGGAGGATTGTTGGTCACTGTGTGTTAATGCTCATCAGCAAAAGTAAAAGCCAACCCCTCCTTCCCTCTCATTCGTCATTTTGCTTTGCTATACTTGTCTCTTGGATGCCTGCTGGTTACGGTCTGGCATTTGGTTGCTACCTTTCAATAAAGCCCTGGCCTCACCTGAGCCGAAAATAAGAAAACGTAAGAAGATACAGGCAGAGGGCAAACTATCTGCAGAAAGGAAAAACCTGCATAGCTAATCTAAATGCAGATTATTGGTATTATTATTGGAAATAAGGTCTTTAAATGCCTTGGTGGTGACCAATTTCCTCCACTTTCCTTCCAGACTAACACATTCTATTCTTCCTCATGCCCCCTCTATTTAATATTCCCATTGTGTGTATCTAAATGTCCGTGCGTGTATTTCTTTGCGTTTGAGGGTCAGCCAGCTGTCACCTGATGTCCTAGCCAACCGAGCATACTGAGAATGCAGGAAATTGATTTACCTACTAATTGATTTATGTCATGCATGACATCAGAGAGTATAAAGATGAAGGAGAAAGAACAGAGGGGGAAAACAGAGCAGGAGAAACTCTGGTTCAAAAGAAAGTAAGACTTGTCATGTGATAGTGCATCTATTAAAAACAAACAAAAACAAACAAACAAAACAATTTAGGAGCAGGAGAGTAGAGCTTCATTTGTCCACTTACGTTTCTATACTTTGACCTGTCAGAAATCCATTCGCAGCAATTTCAGCAATCAGTGACAAAATGGCAGAAACCTGACGATTTATTTGTGTGTGTGTGTGTGTGTGTGTGTGTGTGTGTGTGTGTGTGTGTGTGTGTGAGTGAGAGAGAGACAGAGAGAAATTATGGCCCAATGCCAATTTTGCCAACATAGATAAACAATCATACTGCAAATAGCCCGCCAAAGTGTGCGAAAATAATTGTCCGATGACATTTCTGCGGCAGTGAGACGAGAGCAGTGAGCGGGGGGCTAGTCAAGGCCAGCGTGCATCGTGATTAACAAAGGACTGTCTGTGATTTGACACTGTAATCAGCACTCACAAAAGGAACGGATATATCTCCTATTCATCATCACCCTGCTTCCCTTGCATCTCATTTCACTGCTCCAACTCTTGCCAATGATCTTTCACTTGCATTTTCTCTCCGTCTCCTGCTCATCCTTTTTCTTGTTTCTTGTGTGCCTCTCATTTTGTCGTTCAATCTCACCCGTGCACTTGTTTCAGTTCTCTATTTTCTCATATTGTTTTCGGTTGTTTTTTGCAGCCCATATCATCTTTGTCTCGTCTGATTTCTTGCACTTCTGTCAGGATTTTTCTCAGTTTAATTCTTCTGTTCAGTTGTTAGAGATTTTGGGAAATGCATATATTCACTTTTTTGGAAAGGGTTGGAAAAGAGGATTAGTCAAATCTTATGTTTGTAGAATATTCAGCTGCAGGTTAGCTTAGCATACTGTAGCATAAAGACTGGAAACAGAGGGAAACTGCTGTCCATAAAATGAAAAAAATATTTGGATTATTTTGATCTTTGGACCCAAAAATAAACTGAACAACTGAACTGTGAGAGTCTAACCAAGCTTACTCTGTGGGGAGTTATATGGGGACTTTATGTGCCGGACTATCTCTTGGCAACCAGCAGACCAGTTAATGCTCCCAGCCCAGAAATAATCTAACCTCCCATAAAACTGCAAATTGATAAAGTACACCTCATCGTTTGTAAGGGAGACATAAAATGTTGATTAGTGCACTTTAGAGGCGGATCTTGTTTCCTTTGGACAAAGCCAGGTTAGCTGTTCCTGCTGTTTATGGTCTTTGTGCTAAGCCAAGCTAACTTCCTGTTAGCTCCACTTACTTATTTTCTGTGCGGAACTGAGCATGATATTGATCTTCTCATCTAACTCTAGAGAGGGAGTTTGTGTATTTCCTAAAATGTCAAAATGTCACTGATGCAGGAAAAGCCAACATCTCTTGCCGGAGGACTCGGTAAGCCAAGTTGTAATCCGTAAATGGCATCTGGTGCTGACAGCTTCTAATAAACTGAAAAATGACATCCTCTCAGCTCTGTGTTAGACTGGCGACCTGTGCAGGGTGTACTCTGCCTCTCCCCTTATGCCTGCTGGGATACGCTCAAGCCCCCCACAACTCTGAGCAGGATGAGTGGTCTAGAAAATGGATGGACAGAGTGATGGATAGAAACGCATCCTCTCCCTCCTCCCCAGCTTCCCTTCATTACCTCAGTCTCAGGTTTTTTTATAAGACTGGACAGGGGCAGGCTGGTGCTTCACTACACAGCTGTTACTGAATCACTTATGTCAAATCAGTGTTTGACCAACAGGAGATGGATGACTGCATGATGAGGTTTTAGGTCAATTGGGCATTGATTTATTTTTGTTTTTCTCAACTTTCATATTATCCTTTAAAACGTAAAACATTAATAATTAATAATTAAACAAGAGACAAGCAAGGTTACTGGTGGTTATTACTGTTACTGTTTAAGAGATGTCGTCACATTGTGATTAAAATGTCGCTTAACTCTGATAAAACTGTTTTAACTTTGACAGAAAATGTTGCGTTCCTGTAGGACTTGCTCATAGCTGAATAAGAACATACATACCGTACAACTTAAATTAAAAGCAAAGCCCCAGGAACACAGATCACATTTTAGTAGCTTGGTTTAACTAGATTTTGACAAGTAAACACAGACCTAATTTAGACACCACATCTGGTGGCCATTGACGTTGCAAAGCAGTTCATTTTATAGAAGTTCTTTGGATGTAGAAAAACCTCCTAAAGCCCACTGCGTGGTCAGCTGCCGTCTTGAGCTAGCTGCTTAGAACATGCATACAAATATAAATGTTAAAACCTTTGTTAGTGTGGACGTGCTTCACAGTGTTAGCTTGGTTAGATTCAATTGTTATTTTGTTCAATTGTTAATTCAGTTGTTCAGTTCATTTTATGGTAACAATGAGCGCCAAAGTATAGACTCTCTAAGTCTGAAGTGGTCATGAAGTCTGAATATGTGTCCGCTCCTCGATTTAGCCTGTTAGGGTCCAAAGATCAAAATAATCAAAATGGTTTTACCTCAGGTTAATCCGTGTTCTGAAAATCTTCATGAGGAGTCCATTACTCATTGTATCCTAACTATGTTCGTCAAACAAATTAAGCACTTTAACTGACATAAACATTATTTTTTCTTCTTCCCGCACTGTGATATTGGTTACTCTTCTTTTCGTTACCTTGCTGGATACAGAATAAAAGTGTCCCCACCTTTCTATGTTTAGTTTTTACCCCTTAGTCAGTCCTTTCGTCTTGCTGTCCAGGACTTTTTTTCAGTGTTCATCCTGTCTAGGGTCCTTTTTTAAGTTTATATGTTTTCAGGGGCTCTAAAAGACAGTGAAGAAGTAATATTAAGACTACATCGATTGGAGATTGCTTTGGCAATCATGTCATCTTTACGTTAATGTAGCACACTGATTTTGTCCCATTTCCGAATGCTGCAGTCACAATTTTCTTCCCCCTGTGGCATCGTTTCATCACTCGTGATTACAGTAATTGAGAATAAATCCATGATTTGCAGCTTTAATGTGAATAATTCCTGCACCTTCTCCCCGATGCAGAGAGTACTGGCCATGGTGTGGTGCACTGACTGTCTGAGTTGTCTGTGTCACAGCCTATCTGGAGACCAGACACCAATAGCCCTGCTGATGGATCATTCATCAGACACCACTTTGGACGCTCTGGGGGCAAGAGAGCAGTTCGTAATAGCTGTCTGGGCTGTCGTGCTGTGAGTGTGTGTGTGTGTGTGTGACCAAGGTGTGTGTGTGTGTGTGTGTGTGTGTGTGGGGGGGGGGGTTCTTGCAAATGCCCTGTTCTCCTCTGCACCTCCGTTCTGCTCTGAATCTCACAGGACTGCTCTCTGGTCCTGTTGGTGCATCTTCTCTCACACACACATATACACACACACACTGCCAGTGACAGTTTTATCACTATTTCCACTTTAGTTTATCGCCCTTATTTCCCACAGCGGGGGCCCAGGGGAAGTAACTGCTGTTTGTGTGTGCATGTGTGTGTGTGTGTGTGTGTCTGTGTGTACATATATGTGTTAGACTCAGCTTGTCCCTCAGCATTGTCCTCCTTTTGTTTACTGCCATTATCACTCAAGGCCATCAGAGCCCCACGTGAACGTGCTGTCATCAAACAACCTCTGAGAAAGTTCAGTGGTACAGACGCTCATGCCTCTGTCCTTTCTGCATGACAAACACTGTTCATATACTGCAGCACTGAGAGTCCACATTGACTCATCCCTTATGATATTTGTCTCCTTAAAACCTCTCAAGTCTAACTGTTTTCTGCAAACATAAATGTTCAGGTGCAGAGCAAAGTTACTGCCATAATATGAAGGAGAGCCATCTATTTCAAGTTCTGCAATATTAATGAGTCACAACGCTTGAGGGGTTCAGGCTCAAATTAAAGTAATAACACAACAATTATATATTAATTACCTTTGCTACACTCTATTTCCCACTGGAATAGGACAGCTGTGATCAATCTTACGGTCTGCTGATAAAAGCTTGTGCAGTTAATGCATTACACACCAGGTGGGTGATGCGTGTTACTTTTTTTCGGCAGAAGCAGTGGTAAAAAGAGACAGTAAATAGGTTAAATAACGATAACCAGCATGGCAGAAGAAACAAATACCAATAGAACTTCTTCACGGCAGACATTTTAGATTGTTAATGCACAGGTGTAACTTATAATATTGACAATGTTCAGGTTTCCATCCAAATATAGTGCTAATTTTAAGCAAACACCCAGAAAATTGGCCAAAGAAAATGTTAACTTTCATAAAAAGCTGGTGGCTAATTCTCCAGGTGGGTGGAAAGCAAGACATCACAATGAGGATACAATTAAAAGAGCACCATATGGAATTTCTAAGTGTTTTATGTTTTAATTCAGCCCACTCTCATTCCCCGGTCGCCAACACTTCCTTCCACCCCCTCAGCATCTGATACCAACGCACAAGGCAGCCTGTTGCGTCTGTATGAGATGCACAGCTGTCTCCTGGGTGGAACACATTGTAACAGGATTAGAATAAACTTAACGTGATGTACATACATGACGTGACGTAGTGTGTCTCGTTCAGATGCTAAAGGGAGTCTTGTGCATTGATATCACACACCGAGGGGTGGGACAAACTGTCGGTATCTGACAACTTTGGAGTGAAACCAGGCTTGTTAATTAGCAGAAGGTTTCCTTGTCGCTCCTTTCAGATCTGATGCTATCGTCTCTTGCTATTTTCTGTCTCTGCAGTGGAGGCAGAGGCTTCAGTGGAAGTTTAGTCACATGTTCGATATGATTATCATGATCTATACAATAAGTCTGTTTCCATTGCACTTGTTTGCATTTTGTTGAGGCAGTTTATTGGCTTAGTTATATTAAGTGTCCAGTAAGCGATGGAATTGGCTGACGTCTAACGGCCAGTGTGTTCATACCTGTTCTGAATGGCCACACTCGAAGACCGGGGTGAAACACACTGCCTCCCTCGTCTATCCTTTACAAAATTGGGTCTTTTGTCCAATTGTGTGAATAACTGTTGCGTGAAGTGGGTATTATTGTTACATTGTCTATTTTAGAAAGTCCCCGCCCCCTCTCTGTTAGACAGTTTGACAAGTACTTTTATACTGGGGCCTTAGAAATGATGACTATAAATGTCACGTGTTTCCATTTATGAAAACAGTTCTGTTTTGGCTTAATTTTGCTGTTTTAGTTTTATGGTTGACTGACCACACTGAGTCAGTTTGTTCCAGAGTCAGACATATGAGGCACAGATTTGTCTTCAGGTTCAGTACAGTGTGAAACAGCGAACAACAGCTGAGTTTTAATGAGCTCATATTCTATCCATCACCTGATCTCACTCTTTAAGGCTGGGTCTGGGTGTGTATGTGTGTGTGCATATGCATTTGTGTGAGTGTGTATTGACTGTCACACACCACACGTCCCTCTTCTCGTCTCTGCCTCTCCTCTCCTCCTTCTCCATCTGTCGCCTCTTGACAAACACATGGTGTCTTGTTTGGCCAACTCAGCAAGGCCCCCAGCTCTATGGGCTACATGTACTGTATAGTCACACGCACTTCTCCGTCCCTCATGCATTGTTGTGTGTAGGATAACGGGACACAGTGATGGAGGGTGGAGGGTGTGGGATTTATAATATTTCCGAGAATGAGGCAGACGGGTGCATCACAGGACACAGAATTCATAAACAAGGGAAGCAAAGAAAGAGAAGAAATAAAATGGCGGTCCACTGCAGTCCATTCACTAGAGGCTGTTTGCAGCCTTGTCCTGTGTGTCCTGACATTCTGCCAGAGTATGAGACTCACATGGAGGGAGTTAGGATACAGGGAGCATAGGAGAGGGCTGATGGGAAGAGCAAACGGGCATAAATATTAATAATGACCAGAGAGAAACTGAGAAGCACAGTTTAGACAGGGATCAATGAGCAGATGAGTGAATAGTTTTTGTTAATTATTTGGGTTCAACATGCATGCAGGATGACAGGGTGAGACTTGGCACCAGCTCAGGGTGAATGCCATCAGTACCAGTTGCACCGCTGGTCACAGGGAGTCAAGTGACATGCAGATCTCTAGGATTACAAATGTTTATTAAAGGGCTGCACATGCTAGAGAAGGCGGCACACTGGTATCTGCAGAAGAAGAGGAAGAGCTCTGTTGCTGCATGCCCTTGTAAATAATAGAGGTTCTTCTTCTTCAGGATTTTACAGATTTTGTCTGAAAGTTCTGCACAAATCAATGGCTTGGGGCTGGTTACACAAAATACCTTAAGTTAAGATGTTCTAGTTAAGGTTTCCTCAAAATCAAATCGGTTGCACAACACCCCCTGAAGTCTTCCCCTTAAGGTTTCCCTGAAATGTTAACTTAAGTGTTGATGTTTTTCTCCTTGTCTTGAACTTAAATTAAAGGAATCCCTGGAACATTGCACAAAAGACCTTAGCAACATAAGCAAGGTAAAAAAAACAACAACAAAACCTTAAGGTACCTCTGACTCTATCTTAACTGCAACATGACCGAGTTTATGGTGATAAATTAAAAAAAAAACAAAAAACCTAAGACATATAGATTTGACTGGATACATTTTCAGTACAATTTCCTTCTACAATTGTTTTCTGTTTCCTGGGACCAAATTTACTTTGTACTTTGTGCTTCTATGATTGCTTTCCTCCAGAAGTAAAATCTTTTCCTCCTCTGATCAATATGGTTTTCTTGTCTTCTTTTCTTCTGCCATTATTTCATTATCTAACTATAAGCCATCTTTGGGAGAAAGTAGCAGACGTCACAAGTGAAATCTCTTTGAACGCTCTAAATGAGTTAACATTTTTCCTTAACTAAGGAAACCCTTTAATGGATTCTGTGCAACTGTGTAACTCCCTCAGCTAAGGAGAAATTAAGCCTTAAGTGTCATACATAAGGAGAAAACTTAAGGTGTTTTATGCAACTGGTCCCTGGTCCTAAATCAGATTTGAATACTGATTACATACTGACATTAAGCCTGGAATAGCGCCTAATCTGCATCACATGAGGTGATCTCCCAACCAAAATCTATCCTTGAGTATCAAACACTCTCCCCATGTAGACATGACAGTAAAACATTTGTAGTTTATTCTTCCTCAAGCCTTTGATCAGCTTCAACTAAAAAGAGGCAGGATATAAACCTTAAGTGCCATGACAACATGTTTAATGTTCAACAGCTTCAGTGAGACCTTGGTCAATTGTTAACAGACTTGAAGAGAGATCTCTGGCCTTGGTTTTTATGCCACCGCACAGGCGATACCCGTGGCTGGAGGCATAATGTTTTCAGTTTGTCTGTTCGTCACAATCTTGTGAACACGATATCTCAAGACTGCCTGGAGGGTATTTCTTTAAATGTGGCACATACATCCACTTAGACTGATCAGTGTAACGTCAGAAAACATGTTCTTGGCCATGACTCAAGAACTCGTGCTAATTATGACAAAACTTCACACAAACGTCTAATAGGGTATAATGATGAGCTGATGACATTTTATATCCAAAAGGTCAAAGGTCACCTTTACTGTAACACCATTATATTCTGCATAAACCACTTTTCTGGCCGTTATTCAACATCATAACTCAGGAACAGAAGGAGAGACAACTGGTCAGATACTGAATTAGTGACACTGATCTTGAGACTGTGCCTATTGTATAGATCTTCCGTGCTGCCAGGGAAAGATGTGTGTGAAGCGTCCATGTTTTCACAGACATGGATGTGAACTGTAAGAGGAACTTGACTGTTGCATGGAGGCATAAAACCGTGGGACAGTAATTCTAGTTTTTTTTTTTTTTCTTTGTTTGTTATTTCTTCCTAAGAAGAGCTATCAGTTCAGTTCATCAATTCACCACGTATGAAAACATGGAAACATGTTGTTTCCTAACTGTTGACCTATGATGCTGCCATTAACCTTGGTAAAACTTGAATAACTAGGCTGCAACTGAAGAAAAAACTAAACCTGTAATTTGCATATCTGGCAGACACAGAGCAGCAATAACACTATTTTGGAGTCCTGTTTTGGGCCAGCTGACAAAATTCAAGTCCACTATTTACTCTCCTTTTAGCTCTATTTTGGTATCCACCAACTTATGAGGGAAATACCTGGCTCTTATTTAGCTGCTCAACATGATCTCATCCCACGTCATATTTTGATGTTTGCTCAGAAGCCTCTGCTGTCACTATAATGACACCGGGCAGCCTTTAGCATTGTTTCTTGATGCAAGGAGTTGGCGGACCTGAAGCAGAAAGGGTCAGCAGATAGGTTTAGGCAAAACTACTTGGTAAGGATTAAAATAAGTTCGTGGTTGGCATCCAACTCACGTGACAAAATGCTTCAACAATGATGTTTAGTATCACATGAGACACAAACATCAGTCTCCTGGGTCAAAGTCCTACGCTTGTTGGACCCATGCACCTCCACTTCTGCACTTAAAGTGAACTTTTGTGCTCTTACATCTAGATCCGTTGCTCAGAAGGTCTAATAATGACCCAGATAGGTTTACATTGGAGTTGGTTGACAGCACAGTGTGTCTCAAATAGACACTATAGTGATGCCAGGGACGTTGCCTAAGTGGTGTATTTTGTTGCCCTGGGAGTCAAGTTTTGGGCCATAAAACCAAAACAATGAGCTGAAACATGTTAAAATACTTACAGTAGCAGGGCTGATGGAAACGGCAAAGTCAGGTGATTATTTTCTGTGTGTCTGACACTACAAGTGAAACCTTCACATTATGGTCAGTGACGAAATCACTTGTTTATATAAAAATACTGATTGGTGCAGCTTTAAGGCACTTCATCCATGCTTCTGACCTGCACTGAACTACAGACTGTTTCATCTATTTGGTGTTACACACACACACACACACACACACACACACACACACACACACACACACACAGGCATGCTCGCACATTCACATGCACACGCCATGGTCAGTTGGTGACACAATAATTACAATAGTTGTGGTAATGTGGGGTTATGTGATATGTTGACGTGCTTGTCATGTTGTATAGTCATCATACTGTCATATGTGCTCTAGTTAGTTGGTCTTAACACTCCTGTGACACCTTTTCATCCAGACAACATGATGCATGTGTCATACACGCATGAACGGCACTTGAACCCTCCTCTAAAGCACTGTAGGGACCTTTTTATACCGCGGGTCTGGTTAAGTGCTGCCATTGTTAAGGTTTTAAGAGAATTAACAGAAGGACAAAGGAGGTGGAGGACAAAAGGGGAACTTATTTTAGGTTGTAACGAAGGTGGTGTAGGATTACAGCAGCCTTGTGTAAACTGATATACAGTACAGCAACTGGATTATAAAATGGCTAATCATATTGCACATTAGGTGAGAACGGGGTAAGTTGAGCCAGTGGGTAAAACCAAAGACACTCTCTAACAAAAGATAACTCATTACAAGCTGTGCTAGTGGTATGAAGTCATATACACTTCCTGTCTCCGAAGTGGGCGCTGTCGTCTCTCCACTGTATACCCCCATCTCATTTGGAAGTGTTGTGAATGGATGTGGATGGATGAAATCAGAAGCAAAACAATACAGTACAATTTTAATGTTTGTTCCTTATTTTAGTGCTCATTTTTATCTGCTGGTTTAATGCCTGATATCACCTGAGAGTAAAATCATGGCAGTTGTTGCCAGATCTTGCGAGACTGTGATGTTGAAACAGAGCCATGTCTCTGACAAAGTTAATTTTCTCCTGATTTGTTTGTCTGAAAAAATGCCATCTCTGCGTCAGAATGTTTGGAAGGGTTGGAGCTTGTGAAAAATGGGACCAATATTTCCTTTAGTGACTACAGAGTGAAGGAAATGATCATAATCTGTACTCATGTTCACTTTTCTCATAAGTATGAATGGACACAGGGGTGCTGCTAATCTCCTAAAGGAGCAGGGCAGTGCCAAAACCCGTGTGACACAGATACAGGAAAAGAATCTAAAGTGGGCCGTCTCGGTTCATCAACAGTCTCTCGTAAAACATAGTTTAGTTAACATTACGCAACCTATCTTAATTAATATAGATACATTTTGGACATTATACATGTTAATTTATGTCAATGAAGCTACAGATAGGATGGAAAAAATGACAAGGAACTACAGAAAAAGACAAACAGAGGCTCAGCTTCCCCAGATGATCTTAAGAGAGCAGCAAGGCAACTGTCAAAAGAGGAGGTCTATCCGGTCTGTGGCAAAGGACCACAAGGTAGACAGAGTGACACTAAACAGGTATATCAACAAAACAAGTTATGCCAGACTAGCACAAGCGCATCAGATTTTTGATGATAACATAGAGTCTGAACTAGCCAGCCACATCAAGAAACCTGCAGGCCAGTGTCATGGACTATCCCCCTTAAAATGCAGAGAACTTGTTTTTGAGTTGGCAGGCAGGAATGGCATTTCTATTACCCCATCTCCATGCTCATTTTACCCCTATTTTGGACTAGCTTTTTTGATGGGTCATTGTTCTAAAACCATAATAGTAAGATAACTCATTTTAATTCCAATGGGTACACAGCAATCTGAGGAATATATAATAACTATTGAAAACAAATACTTTTATTTTGCAGCAAAGAGTGACTCATGTTACTCTGCCCTCCCCTACACATTAGAAATTAGTCATTTATAATGGTAGACAGTGTGACCCTTTTTATGTCTTGCACTATGTGTTTTCATTTGCGTTCTTGCATCTATGTGTCTAGAGTCACATGTTTCCCAGGCACGCTCAAGTGAAATTTTTATTGTTCAATATCACATAAAGTATCAAAACAGGGTTAAAATACCCAGAAAACCCTAAAACTGAATAAACCTCAGCAGAGGAAATTTGAAGAGATCCCCTCCCCTCCCTATCTCTGGATATCTGGAGCAGCTATAGGAGATTTAGGTGGTTAAAAAGGCAAAGTCATGCATCCAGGCTCCTAATAATAAGACAGCCATAAGCGAAATATAACCCTTGATGAAATTTAAGACCTTTCAGGCTCTCTGGCTTTTCCCCCAAAGCTAATAAATGAAAGCATCAGTGTCTATGTTGCTTTTCATTAAAAACCTCGAAGAACCAAAATCCTCTGATCCTAGGCATTAAGTGTCACTTGTAGTTGCATAATGGATCTTATCAAATTACTCTGCAGCATAAGTTGCTTACTCTACCACTTTACTGCACGCACACACACACACACACACACATATATATATATATATAAACACACACACACACACACACACACACACACATATATATATATATATATATATATATATATATATAAACGTGAATGTAACAGTTAGGGTTTGAGGAGAAATAGTTATAGAGAAATATACTACAATGAAAAAGAGGCTCGTCCACTGCTGCCAATTGTGCACACTGTTCACCACTGAGCTAAACTCATCGCTTCCCATGTCACTTAATATAATATACAGGCGTGAATTTGGGTACATGTTTGTCTGTGGGTGTGACCATGTTATTTTATGTGTTCATTATTTATATAAGAGCAATTGTCCTGTCTCGGTATGGTGTCTGAGTAATAACTCACTTCTGTTACCTTGCCTAAGATAAACAGACAGCATGCTGCAGTAAAGTTATCTTCAAGTAATAATCCACCACCCTCTGTGGTTTGTTTGCCGCTCTGTCGTTGATATGGTACAACAGTGATTCATGGAGCTTTTACGTTTAAAAACAGCTGTCAAGGAGGTTTGGGAAAATCCTCTATCACACGGTGATGATTCATTTTATGTTGCCTGCAGAGGAAATGGGTAGTTAGCATGAGAGGCTATAGCTGCCGAACAAATAAGAGCGCCACCCAGAGACACTCAAACCTTATTAGCAGAAAAACAAGGCAAAAACACAACAGCATAATTAGACAGAGGAAGGCAAGTGTGCTGAAAAGAAACAAGGACGTGTCTGACTAAACACGGACTTTGCTGTCTCCTTTTTCTCTGTATTATCAGGTGAAGTATATTTCTTACAATTTTATGTGTGCATTGTGCATAACTTTGGTTTTTAAAGTCAGGAAAACAAGACTGTTAGATGTGAAGCGACTTGGTCAAATGGCACCAGACATTAACTTGACTTTAAACTGAAGAACAGAGGCGATTGTGAGAATTTGCATCTCTGTACAAAACCATGAATCCAAAGTGAAGAAAGGAAATTTCATTGAAGAACAGTGAACCAAAGTAATTGCTCCCTCATGCCAAACATTACACACGTGTACGGACAAAGATGAAGCTTTTTGTCCGTACTTTAATTTGGTATGTGTTTTTGCACACTTGTTGAAAGCTTATGGGTAACAAGCAAATGGAGCAGTACCATCAGATATCATGGGGGCAGTGTGGCGTAGTTCAAGCGAGACATGACTGTAGGACAAAAACATGGTGGAATGGGATGAAAAGGTAAAATAGTGAAAAGAATTACTTGTCCACATGTTGCGATGTATTTAATGGCTTCTCAGACCACCACTGTATGCAATGTTGCCTTAGTTAAAAGGTACGTTATTACAACGTCCTCAACTATCGCCAAGTTTGTAGTTGTCAGAAACGTTTGCCTCTGCTCTCCAGTGCCATCTAGTGGATGTATCTATGACAACATAAAGGATGCATGGAAGCATGTTGGCAGTGACTGTCACAGTGTTTGAAATGAACAGATAGACTAGAATTTCATTATTGTCCACAAATCCCAATGTCAACAATGTGTTCGTCCACTTCTCTAAAGTTAACAACTTTCCCAGGGGTCTTTGGCCCAAAGCCTGTTTGATTTAACTGCAACCAAGTCTCAATCCTAAATCATCAAAATCTGGCACTTGGGCAGTAACATGCGGCGTCAGTTACTGGCGAAGCTGTCCTTTAACATCTGCATAATACGCAGCTGGCCGCCGTCATAGTTTAGGCGCTTGGTGGTGTCAGGGGGAAATGCAGCGGGGCATAAACAAAAATAAAGGCAGGGAAAATCTGAGTAGGGAGGGTGGGATTGGTGGTGGATGGGTCCAACAAACACCAACTTTCACTCGGGAGAACACTGTTTGTGTCCTATGAGATTCCAAAGCCAAACCATGTGCTTTTGTTGCCTAAACCCAACCATCTGTGTTAGCTGTTGGAGGAAAAAAACGTCAATTTGGGTTGTTGTACTGACGTAGTGCTTTTATTTTGAAAGAGACTGTATGTAAGTGGTAACTTACCTGTGATAACAGAAGTGTATTTTGAAAGAAGACAATGCATGTAACAGGCAGAACTTGACACAGCATCCCAGAATGTCAATAACCAAGGCACCCAGGGTACCTTTTACGTCGTATCTGGAAATGGAAGGCCCATGACCAAACGTCGATATGTGAAGAGGCCGGAGTGAGAATGTGTTGGTAAATGATGTAAATTTTTAAAAATGGATCACAAATATATATATTGTCACTTAAAAAAGAAAAAAAGAAAAATAGGGACAAGGGAATTTGTTTGGGACTACTTTCAGCAGCGGATTAACGCACATTTAGTGCTCCAGTAAATATTTGGGGCAGCAGCACTGCGTATGAGCTGCTGAGACAAGATAAACTACAGCATGTATGTTAATGGTAATGAGGGAACATATCACCCACTGCAACAATGTGGCTCCTTAATGTGTTTTTAATAGTTTTGGGATGACAGTGGAGCTCTGGGGCACAGAAGAATAAACTAATAAAACTTAAACAGGCATTGCTTGTTTGAAGGATCAGTTTGTTATTGATTTGGTCTTTTCACTATTCTTTGTACAAACAGTAATGTTGCCCTTCCACAGTGCATATAATGATATGGCATTCCTCGCTGGAACCATACGTCTAATTTTAGCTGTGAGAGCAAACAGAAAAGGCCACTGCTGACCTGACTGCACTTACACACAACTGGGAAGTTATACTGAATGAGACATGAGTAGAACAGAAAGAGGAAGAGTTTATGATTATATAAATGACTGTGTTGAGTGTTTTATGAATGTATGTTGATTGTAAACTCCTTTATAAATCACTTGACAGCCTTCTCTTTAAATCTGTGTGTACACACTTGTTACTAAGCGTACCTGCATGAGTATGATTACACTTGTGGATATATCAGTATGCATAAGTGTGTGTCATTGAATTAGTAGTGCACTCTGTAGTTCTTTGGCAAAATGGGCCTGGATTCAAATACTGAGTGGTGGAAAGGAGCAGTGTGTACTTTATGAGGCAGGAGTGTACACAGAGAGGGGAGATAAAAAAAAGGTGTGATACGAGCTGAGACTAAGTGGCAGATAGGCGTGGATGGGAGGATTAGACTGTAAACTAATGCAGGTAATCAGCTGCAGATAGCTGATTATCTAAAGTTGAGGTAATCACATTTAGATTCCTCTGAAATCCACTGACTGTGCAGATGTTATCATCAAGATGTGAGTTATTAGGTTGGGAGGTTAAAACTTTTGCCTGCTGCGTATACATGTTCCTAACAATTCAGAATGAAGCCTCTTTTTCTACAGAAGTTATCCTTTATCTAGTTTTCCCTACAGAACACTTTCTGACTCTTCTAATTGCATTTTGTAATCTTATGTAGTTTACTTTGTAATACTGTTGATAAGAGGAAGGGAGAGAGGGTAGGAAAATGGAGTTGAATGTTAGGAGGACAAAAAGGCTGAGATTAATGGAAAATGGAAACAGCAACAAAAGAGTATATAGTATGGCGAGGAAAGAAAGATACAGATAATAAGAAAGCTCTGAAAAGCCTAAGCATGGCCAGAAATATGTGAGAGCCATAGTAAAGACGGCTTGAGCTGAATTCTTCATGACATGAAGAGTTAAAAAGCCAAACAAATGAGGCTAAGTCCCGCCCCCGGACACAAACTGGCCAATCATTATGTGGCATCAGGCCGGCTCAGACCAGGGTCCGACAACCACACAGCTGTGCTCCATTGACTCTAATGCAGTCATGTCAGATTTCCTTCATTTGCAGCCTAGTTTTGTGGATTTGGAGCTAAATGTTGTGCCTGGGGCACATTGTGTATTAATGATACTCGTTACCTGGAGAGGTTAGAAAAAGATATACGTTTCTTCCCTGTTCCAAAACCAAAATCAAACCCTGAAATCCCTGCATGTCCAGCGTCTGATGTCCAGGTGCAGGCAGCGGTACGGGAGTGAAGCCAAACACCGTTCATCTGCACACACTGTGATGCCACACAGCTGGTTCAATATCAGCAAAGTTTCCCTTTATATTCATTGCCTTGTGTGTCGATCAGCAGTGATGTGATGGTTCACTTTTACACTGTGATCTGTAGCCTATAGTTGGGCTTTAGCTTCTAACTATCTTCGTCTTTTTAACCTGTTGTTGCTGCTGAGTCAGTTTGACATCCTGGATATATCCTTCAAACACAGACTGTAGACCCCTCTATCTGCTTCTCTCTGGAATCACTGGTTCATTTTTCCAAAAATATGCTAATTCTTTTCAGGGAGTGCATTTAGTTACAGTGTGGGCTTCATGCTTACTCTGACAGCTTGTTGGACCATCACAAAGGAGCAGAACTTAGCGAAAGGTCAATTGCTAAATGAAGCCAAACAATACATGTCAGACTTTCTCCCTTTAACTAAGGTGAGAAAATACTAGCTTAATTTCACCAAAGTGACACCAGCACCAACACAGCAAGGGTGGAATTTCTTTCACCAGCTGGTACTGACATGACAAACAGAGACTCGGTACATGAGGACTATCCACGTCTTTAAAAAACCTGTCACATATTGGATCCAGAACACAATGGAATACACAAAGGAACAAAACACAGAATAAATTATGTTTAGAAAGCAATCAAAGAAAGTAAAAAACGGCCTTGTGTAAACGCGCAGTGCACACAGTTTTGCCTTGTAGGGACAGTCATGTCAAAACGCTGCTACATCAAACCCAAATACCAACACTTGAAAGTGAGTTTTTCTTTTCCAGCAAATATAATCAAAGTCTGCACCACATTTAAAACACCACAAAACACTGTAAGCAAGACGTGTAAAGTTCTTGTTCCCAAAGCACATAGAACATGTTGAAAGGTACAGAGAATGACATTTCCATTTGATTCATATCACAACATGACTTTTTAGAGTTAATCTCTTATTTATGGCGCGTTTGCCATTTTGGTTTGAACTTTGTTGTTTCTTCATAAACACTGGACACGTGTTTCTGCCCTGAACATTAACAGTTACTGCAAGATGGAGCTGAATATGTGGTGGTACACATCTGCAGAAAGTCACACACACACACACACACACACATTCAGACACACATCATACCGACAACTATAAGGAGATTTCACATACAAGTGTCATGATGACTTGTTTTTCTATTACACTGAAAGAACATGGAGGATTGAAAAAGGGGATTGAACTGGGGATGAAAGTGGGAAGAGGGAGAGTGTGTGTGTGTGTGTGTGTGTGTGTGTGTGTGTGTGTGTGTGTGTGTGTGTTTGTCTGTGTGCGTGTTGGGGGATAGAGCAGTTACTCAGCAGCAGTTGTGAAGGTCATTTTCTCCAACTGACTTGCAATTGGGTCAAACATTTTGTGTGAGTTAGTGTCTGTGTGTGTGTGTGTCTGTGTGTGTGTGTCTGTGTGTGTCTGTGTGTGAATGTCCTGTAATAGAAAGAGCTGCAAAGAGAGGTGACGTTGGTCGACTGGCATCTGTTTGTTTGGGAGACACTTGAGAAGCTGTGAAGTGACAGGGAAGGCTGCTTGGCACCACTCAGGCGCACGTGTGTGTCTGTGTCTGGTTTGTGTGTGTATGTTGGCAGAGAGCAGAGGGAGTTTGTAACTGTACCATAGACTGTATAAAGATGGACGATGCTTCTCCACTTCCTCCCACTGTACGAAAATGAAGCCAAAATATCCCAGATATGGCCGGTTGGCGCAGTAGCGATCTCTGCCAGCATCGAGTTCCCGCCCAAACACCCGAATCACCAAACGTAAGCAGCGGAATTGATAGTGAGCACAATGATTGGCACACACAGCTGTCAGTCATGACCTTAACCCCCCTCTTTTTTAACACCAAATAACCACTTATTTGTGTTCATTATTATAACCAATCTTGTCAGACATACAGTTGGTTCGGATTGAGGTCGGAACATGTTCTCACCACAAACAAACTGCACCAGAGACCACGTCTTCAAGAAGGTCTCGGTCCGGTTGTTTTGGTGCATGTGATTGCTGTGTTCATACCTGCCTGAACGAACCACACTTAGGGGGCAAACAAACTTGAGTTCAATTGAACCAAACCAAACAGAGCAGCTGTGAAAGCACCCTCAGTTTGGCCCATGTCCCATCTGCTAACATGGAGGGGCGAGGTTTGTGACCTATACTGCAATTGAAATGTTTTGGCTGTACTTTTGGGGAGCTGTCATGTCATCCATCTTTATACAGTCTATGATCCATACATGAAGCACATGTTAACCCATCATCGATTATTCTCTCAGTTTTTAAAACCAGCATGCCATTTTGGGCTCTAGTTGGGCTGTGATGCAATGCAATACAAAAGAAAGACAAGAGCATTATTTCTGTTTTCCAGCCAGAGACAACACTTTTTTTTTTAATATGTCATAAAAAAATTTGGCCCTGATCGTACGCTGGCACACATGGGTGCCCGGCCTTCTCCATAGGTGCTTCAAGCACCCACAAAATCTCCGCCTATGACACTGAATCTCAGTACATGTACCTCCAACCACTAGTACACTAGGATTAGGATTACACCATAACTGCTCTGAATGTTTATTCAAGCTCAGAGGTAAACTGGTACACCTCAGTGTATCTCACGGGAACAATGTGACACCTGTGGGCGTGTGTGTGTGTATGCGTGAATGTGTGAGTGGGAGAACAAGGGGAGGGGGTTGAAGGAGAGTGAGTAGTGTTTGTGTGCCTCAGTGTGAATAGATACAAGTGTCTACCCCCCCCCCCCCCCCCCCCTTGATGACGCACAATAGGACCCAAGTGAAATGGCCAAGTTGCTCTTAAGTGTGTGTGGGAGGGAGGGAGAGTGAGTGTGTGTATGTACGTACATGCATGTATATGTTTTTTACAATCGATCTCTGGAGGACGTTTGATAGTCCAGTTGTTTGTTTGCCTCCACACAAGAGTTTGGAAAATCCTCAGGTGGCTTTGAGCGAGGGCGCCATGATTGCAGATCGTGTCAATCAAAAATCACAAACTGCAAGTTTTGGAAGCAAATTCCACAAAGGGCAGCAAGCAAAAATCTAACAAGCCTTTTTTCGGGCGGGTGTCAAGGGGATACAGCCTTGGGGGTCCTCTGGGCAGATCTTTTGGCAGCTGTCTGGTTGCTATGGCGTTGATCACACACAGGAAGAGCAATGCACACAAGGAGAGAAATTAGACCTTCCCTTCAATTGTTGTTTGTTGCGGTTGTTTCCCCAGCTTAATCTATACCCTGGCTGCCATCTAAATCCTCTCATCTACACAGATGTCTTTGTCTCTTGTCTTGAATGATGCATTTCTCTAATTATCCCCAGTACAAGGAGTCGGAGACACTCCATTTCAGCTCTCGACTAGCATTAACCCCTCCACTGTTGTCACTACTGTCACCCAGACAAGCTGCACCAGATGTGCTACGTGATTCACTGTGAATGTTTCTGCTGCTTCAGGCTTTTATGTTGCTTGTATAGTTTTATGTCTGTGTCCTTGTCTGTCTACGGAGTTTTATACTCGCTGCCACGTGAGAATGTCATAATTCATAATTCACATGGCTATCTTTACCTTGGATTGAAAGATGATGTTTTATGTTGGGGATATTTTATGGTTCACTGAAATATAGAAACCCTTTCAAACATGAACTCTTTTAGAGAAATGAGGAAATCAATGCAGAGAAGAAGCTGTTTAATAAGATGGATGAAAGGTAACGGTACGTTACTGTAATAAATGAAAAAAGCATTTTTGTTTAAAAGAAAACAGAGTGACTATATCTATTTAAAACTATAAAAGGGTATATGTGTTTCTGATACCAGTGCTTAAAGTAGGGCTTTGACATTTTGGGAAATATTCTCAATCACTTTCTTACTGCAAGCTAGATGACTCGACGTTGCCACTCTCATGTCTGTCTGTGAAGTGTGAAGCTGCAGCCAGAAGACTGTTAGCTTAATATTAAGACTGGAATAAATGGAAAACAGCTTGCCCCGTCAAAAGATGAATAGCCCCACCAACAGGTGCCTCTCAACCTCACTGATTATATCTTGTTTTTTAATCTAAAACCCACAATGTAACTAGATACCAGGCATCCAGTGGAGGCTCCCACTTCCAGTTTTTATCATTGGAGCAAACCATTCCCTGGCTGTGACTTTATATTCAACAGCACAGACATGACACTGGTATCAATCCTCTCATTTCAAGGCTTTGCGCACAAAGTATGTTTGTCAGTTTTTTTTTTTAGTTTTTATGTCTCTGTACCTGCAGTAGCCATTGCTGGAGGCCATTATGTATTCAGGCTGTCCGCCCAACTATTCGTCCCATTATCATGAACACAATATCTCAAAACCACATTGAGGGAATTTATTAAATTTTGGCACAAATGTACATAAATCTTATTGAAATTTTTTTGTTTTGGTGGTCAGAGGGCAAAGGTCAAGGTCACTGTAACCTCATCTGTTTCATACTTGTGAATGTAATATCTCAAAAACACCTTGAGGGAATTTCTTAAAATTTGGCACAAATGACCTCTTCAAACTGATTGAAATTTTTTTGTCAAAGATTGAGGTCACTGTCACCGTGCATCGGTTTCACGCTTGTGAATGAATCACGAGAAGGCCTTTGAAATTTGGCACAAATGTCCACTTTGACTCAAGGATACACTGATAAAGATTTGGTTGTTAAGGCCAAGGTCACTATGACCTCAAAAATCATGTTTTTGGCCATAACTCAAGAATTTATTTGTGTTGAAAATTCCACACAAATGTCTAATAGGATAAAACGATGAAGTGATGAAGTAATGGCATTTTATATCCAAAAGGTCAAAGGCCAGTTTCATAATTGTGTGCAAAAACATTTTTCTGGCCATCATTCAGCATCATAACTCAGGAACAGAAGGGGGGACACTTATCTTGGGTGCACACCTTCAAACTGGACTGACTGTTCTGTGCTGTCAGGGAGAAGATGTTTGTGAAGCATTCATGTTTTCACAGACATGTACAGTATTTAACTTGTAACTGCAACCTGACTGGTTTACTGAGGCATACAACCGTGAGGTGGTAATTCTAGTTTTAATCAGTCATCTGTTAAAAATGGTCACGCAAAGAAACCTTGCACACGGATATGTTCTGTTGTTCAGTTCGCTGTGAATATTCATGGGAGGAAACGTTTACTTTCTCTGCACCCCACTGGAGTTACCTCCCTGGCTGTCGCCACTCTCTGCCTGCGTCATGCATTTGGCACCACGGCTACCTGAAGGGGCCGAGCTGTCCTCCCTCTCTGTCTCCACACTGTTGCACTCTCTCTCTCTCTCTGTATGTGTGGTCTTCATCCGCTATTACATCCTCTTCTTTGTCACGATCATCCACCTCAATCTTCCTGTCTGATCTGTTGAAAGTAGGCTATCTTGGTTATGAAACGATAATGTGCAGATGTCTGTCTTGCAAGTTATGCCACATCTTCTGTGCTGCTTCTTTGTCATAACAACTCACTAAAGACTTTTGAAAGAAGCGAAGAAATGCTGAAAACTGAACCTGTTCCAAAAACTTTAATGACAAAGAGAGTTAAATGTGATCAACACAACGTGAGGTCATATTTAATTTTTAGAACTGCAAAAGTTTTGGACGAAAAGTATGGACTTGGTTGGCAACAAAGCGAATCCGTGTATTTCCCAGAATATCAAACTATTCCTTTAATGAAAACCATCCAGACTACAGTAATTACACAATGACCAAATGAAAGAGCAAAGGACTTAACAATCCTACAATGAACCAGCTTGGTTCAAGGAAGAAAATGGGTGAAGATATTATGTATAAAATTTTGATAATGCTTACTAATGCTAGGAGAATCAATGCAGCTTGTGAGTCAATTAGCTATCTATTCACTCAGTTGGTTAGTTCACTAACAGAGAGGAGGAGGAACAGGTGGCTCAAAATGAAGCAGAATGCTGTAGATCAATTTAGTCTGGGAAGATGACTACTTTAGTTCTGTTTATTGACCTGTTACTGAAGAGGAAACAGGCTCTAGCTGGAGTTACAGAGAAGCACTAGCTTAGTTGGCTGTAAATTTGTACGAACAACGAGAAGCATGAAGACAGTTTATTAGTGGGAGGAATACAAACGGAGGTTAAGTGGAGAAAATATGTGGCACGACAGGATAATAGCAGGCAACCAACGAAGAAACTGGGTGTAAAAAATGTGTCATGTATTTCCCTGTGTGTCTGTGCGCATGGGAGAGCATGTAAAATTTGTTAAAATTATAATTTTTTCATGTGTTGTCATTTAATCTGTTTTCAATTTGTGAGGTTACATTTCAATTCCAATGTCCTTGGCAACAGCATAGCAGGCAATAGGCTGATAAGCCTGTTTGAATTGAGATTTCACACTGAGGGACTGAGTGTGTGTTTATGTGTGTGTGTGTGTGTGTGTGAGAGAGAGAGAGAGAGAGAGAGAGAGAGAGAGAGAGAGGGTGAGTAGGTGTGCATACATGTGCCTAGAAATGAAATCACAAAATCAAGCACTGATAGAACAAGGTCAGGGAGATTAATATAAAATGATTAACAAGGTAGAAACAAGGACAGGGAGAGATAGGAGGAGGTATACAGTAGAGGAGGAGAAGGCAGTCCTTGTACCAACTGCAGCCTATCAGACGGAGGAGGGCGGGGCTCAGCAGTAAGGAAGGAGGGAGCAGAGCAGCAGCAGACACAGAGGGAGAAGAAACGGAGCATGTTAGAGAAGGAGGGAGAGGTAGGGAGGTAGAGGTAGGTAGACAGAGAGATGCAGTGCCACAGTGTATGTGTCTGCGAGGCTGTCAGTAGCGCAACCCTTCATCCTCTCGTCAGGGACCATGATTTGCTGTGGAGCTGCGATGCACAGATTCACTGCAGAAGCAGGGAATGCAGATAGAAGTTCACCTTGAGCTGGAGTCCAGCCGTGCCACTCTGGACCTCTGGGATTACAAGAAATGCTCATTGATCCCAAGATCAGAGATTTAATCGGACCTGACATCCTGCCAAACCAAAAGTGGCTCCATTATTTTTAACTTTTGGATTACTGACTTAAACCAAAACATCTGACAGAGAGGCTCTCAACTGACAATCCAGGGCCAAATCAAACAGGTACCTGGTTTTGGTGAAAGTTACCAGCTTGCTCCAAGCCAGACAGCATACAGAACCAAGACACCCACAGGTCACGCTGGAGTCCCGCAAAGCCACCACCAAGCAGGTTCTGCATCCCAGGGACCCTGGAGCTGGCCTGACCTTGGACCGTCTGTCACCTGAACCCCTCCTGGCACCGGCAGAGACGTCCAGCATGTCTCAGACCGGAGGACGGTACCACAACAAAAAGGCTGGCATTCGGGCCGCAGTGATCCTGATCGGACTCCTGCACAAGTCTCGCAAAGCCAAGGAGAAGGAGAGGGAGAAAGAGGAGAGTGAAGGGTGGGTGAAGTTTGTCCCATTGTGTCATCTGATGAGGCAGGCATGCTGAGTGGATGTGTACAGCTGAGGGACAAGCAGAGAGTCAGCACTGCAGTGTTGAGCTCAGATTATGAGGAAAACTTTATTAGCTTGCAATGTCTTTGTTATTCCAGGGGAAAGGTGTACTTTGTGCTCTTTACGGTTCAATGAGTTTGCATCTGCAGTTTTATAATAGGCCTTTTTATTAGAGTGCCTGTGTGTGTGTGTGTGTGTGTGTGTGTGTGTGTGTGTGTGTGTGTGTGTGTGTGTGTGTGTGTGTCTTGTGTCAGTGGAAATGACAGACAGGGAAGATATCGAGGATTGTAGGTGAATAGAGGAGTGTTGTGAGTGCTTTTGAAGAGCGAATAAGAGAGGGAGTAAGGACAGCAGCAAGGCTGTGGTGGGGAGAGAACATGGAAAAAGAGAGGATGAAAAGTGTTCAGAAAGAGAGATGGATTGAATGAAAAGAAAAAGATGTAGAGCAAAGGTCACCCACTTACCTATTTATGTATTTCTATGTTTGGTTCTTAACAGTTTCTGCAGTACACACAAGCATCATGGCACTTGTTGATGCCTGCAATGCTGATGAAACAGTTTCATTTGTGTAGCACAGGAGCAGTGTGAACGCAGGTTCGTTGGTTGTTAAACTGGCTAAGAGTTCAATAGGTGAGCTGCAAACTGTAGTAGGGAAGAGAATGCAGTATCAGGATTTACTGCCCACAACCCTGCTGTAAATATGAGATTTTAGCAGGTTTTGAAATAAATTTATTATGAACTGTGAAGGCTACAAAGAAAGCAACTAAACCGTTTTTCTCAGTCTCTTCAGGACCTTTAGGCAGATTTTTTTTTTTTAATGAAAGGAATACCAGATTGTGCCTTCAAGAAGACTTCCGATGCCTTACTTCTTTAGAAACTGCTGCTGCAAATGCACCTGTGAGAGAATTTCCATTGCACGCTCTGTTTTGTCCAGATCACCTTACTGTTAATACTACCTGAGACGAGTGCAGTCAATATGACCCCTGGGAATATCCCACCTGGTAACAAACAAAAGTGTGGGAGGTTGGCAGGGTCGAGACTGCCGGCACTTCCCCCCGCTAAGCCTCCCCCTGGGTGGACCTGTTTTCGGCCAAGCTAACATAAGCAGCCATACACATACAGTTAAAGTGGAATCAGAGCAGAAGGTTGCAGACTGAGTTTGACTATTCAGTGTTATTATGGGGAAGGATATGCACAGTGTGGTGTTGGATAGGTGTATGTGTATGTGTGTGAACATCCGATATGAAGCACTGAACGCACTTTGCTGCTCTGTTCTAATGACCTGGACCAAAATAGGCTACATCGAAATAGACTGTAACTTACTTTGCAAATGCTGATAAGTTTATCTGACCTCTGTGTGTTTGTGTGTCTGTGTGTCTGTGTGTCTGTGTGTGTGTGTAGCGTAAAATTAACCCCTGGAGGTTAGGCTGGATTAGCAACCACGCAAATAGGGCAACTGCCACAGACTCCCTGGGGCCCTTAAATGCTGCAGGTTTAATGTGTGACAGCTTGTTTGTGGTAATTTGATTAATTGTGATTTAGTCCAGATACCAGCACCACTAAAACAGTCGTCAGCTGACATGATAAAGATCTGTAACATTACCTAATTCTGTCTTGTGTGTATTTAATTAAATTAAGTGCCACAGCAATCAGCCAGGTGGTTCTGCAGCATATGATAAGTGATTGGTTCTTGTGGCTCTGGGCAAAATATATATTTAACAGCAACAGGGTACATACACAGTGAGTGCCAAGAGGGGATGATCAATGGGGTCCAGACATGTCATTTTTGCCCCAAGGCCCTCTAGTGGATTAATCCAGCCGTGCTCTGAGGCTGTGATCATCTGTAAATGCAACAACACTGCACTGCCACACAGACACAGCAAAAACATGCACACAAACACACATGTATTTTATACAGGAGTTCTTTTGTGCATGTTTTCCACATGCTCACAGTGTGATTTATGATTTCAACTCTGCATGTTATTACCTCATGTCAAATGACAACAATACAATCATGTCTGGGCAGCAGAAATACCCCGAGGCGCTGCTACGATATTCTGCTGTTGTCATTCCCATCACTGTGGCTGTGTCACATAATGATCGAGGCACAATTGCCGACAGTTTTAAGTTGTCTTATTCCAAACGACAGTCGTTATGTGCATGATTGCAGTCCTTTCAGACGTTTATCACTGGTGTTTTTCTCAACATATAGGCATCCATTGTGGCAAGATATTTCATGTCCTTAAACCTATTCTGACAGTGAGTACAAGGAAAAGTGAGTTATAGACTGACAACATCATAACAGGGATCGCTTTGCATGGAATGCTCGAAAAAGAGTGTTTATTGAGTTTTTACCACCTGACTTTGCAGCACAGAGTATGTGACAATTCTTTTTTACAGTTTTTTTGTTCACATTTTTTTCTGTCTTCACACAACACACACACACAAGTACACATGCAAGCATACAGGCATCCAATCTTCTGTATTCCTCTCACTCTTTATCTCTCCACTGATAGAGCAATAATGTATATTTGCCCTCCATTAAGTTGAAACCAGTTGAGGTCTGCCGCTTGTATCAGAATGTTTATATTACCCTCCATGCATTAATGCCAACCACAGCCCATTTATCTCCAGCTGCAGACCTGTTTTTCCTGTGCGTATGTGTGTGTGCGCTTGTGTGTGAAATGTTTGTCCCATAGTGCATGTGGTTTCATATGCATGAGGTGTGTTGAGGCACTTCTTACACAACAAGTGCCTAAGTGGTAATGGTTACATTTCCCTGTCGGTTTGTGGTGTTGTGGTGCAGTCGTGAGGTTAGAGAGAGAGATTGTGTGTGTGTGTGTGTGTGTGTGTGTGTGTGTGTGTGTGTGTGTGAGAGAGAGAGAGGAGACAGACTCATTTATGATGCCAGAGTGTTTTTGAGACCTAATCTATAATCACAGCATGGGGCTTCCTGTTCACACTGTGTTGCCCCCATTTAATATTAAAAGCTTCTAATAGCAAAATTGACACGACGTTACCATGTAACAAGATGGCATGCTATGTTACATGTATGTTTATCAGGCGTGAAATACAGTATAGGTCCAATACAATGTCAGAGTCATTTTGAAACAAACATGCACCTGTTTTGCAAATTTCAATATCTGATTATTTCTTTATGACTGCATTGGTCTGGTGGCACACTACCTATTGTTGATTATTCTGAGTTGGACAGTAATGGCAGAGGAAAAGGCCTGACCTTCACTGTAAATTAGAGGTTTGAGGCTCATGTACACTGCATTAAGTGCTTCACTATATAAGACGGATTCACTGACAAATAAGCAGGAGAAAAAATGTCCAGATGTAGAGATGAACCGCTAACCTTCTGTAAATTAAGCTTTAGTGCTGGTGACTATAACTACAGAGGGCGAGCAGATGCTGCACAATAAAAGCCCACATCAATTGTAAAGGCTGAAATGCTTAACAGGAAAAGGTTGCAGCAGGGGCATTAACAGGATGTGGATGTAAATTGGTTATGCTGTAGTTTAATTTACTGTTACATAATACATTTATAAGGATACATGTTGTGTTTTGGTCTTGGTCTTGTCTGTTTCCCTTGTGCCTTAACAGAATGTGGTTATGATGCAATGCTCCTCTATGACTCACATCTTTCAATTACATCTGTGAATTATGGATACTCTTTTTAAATGATCTGTGAGTCATCACAGTCAACTTAGCCACTCATTACCAATGTTTAATGATTAAAGTGGTTATCAGCATCATAGATATGAGTCCAACCCATTAAATGCCCATTGCCACAGGGAGATGTTTTATTAGCTTTCACTTTTACTGTCATTAGGTTCAGGCTGAGAGACTGCGGTTAGGTTTAGAAAAACATGTTTTGGCTTAGAATAAGTTTGGTGTTTACTACGTGACATATCCTGCTTGATATAGCCTGCATTACGTTGTTAAAATATCTCAACGTTTCCTTTTGGTTTCATAAGGGACACAAAGTCTGTCTCCTGAATTCAGGTCCTATGTCTGTCTGACCCATTGAATACCCTGACCTCTTCTATACATGGATTTTCTCACTCTTCATACCAACATTATATCACCCACCCGTCTCCGTCATTGCATAACAATAAACATGTCCATTTAACCCGACTCGTGGGTGTAGCAGGACCCTGCTAATCCATATCAATGAGGCTGATAACCACGACTAACATCCATTTAATAGAGTGATAACATTCGGACCAGCTGACTTAGCAGACCTCCTTTTGTGCAACTTCATTAGCATTTAATATATTTGACAGGGTCATTTGGGTTTTATTTTTCAGCTGGGAAAAAGTCAAGGCAACCCTTTTAAATGGAATTACCACTTTATTACAGCCTGTCTAATGGCAAGTTGCATGGACATTTCACATCAGTATTAAAAAAAAGAAATCAAGGGAATTGGACCTCCACATCTCTTACACAGCTCCATCTTCATAAACTACTTCCGCGAGCATAGTATTTATATGAAGAGCCTTGATTCCCATATCTAATCAGTAAATATGAGGCTAAAGCCATCAGCAGGTTTAGCTTAGTTTATCACGAAGACTGAACAATAGCTGGCCTGACTCAGTCTTTTATGCATATACACAAACAAGATGTCACATGTAAGCTTCGGGGGTGCAGTGAGTGGAATTACAGACATGGCAGTAGTATCACTACTCTCATCTAACTCTCAGCAAGAAAGTGAAGAAGTGTATTTCCTGACAAACTATTCTTTTATCAACAAAAATCATAGAAAAAAAATCAAAGATTGCACATTTTGATTCCAGGTCAAGATGTCTTCAAATTGACACATCCGTACAGCATATATACCAATAGGCAGATAGGCTGGAAGATGACAGGTGTGGTCAGCAGTCCAATGTGAATGTGAAGTGTTCCTTTAACCAACAGGTCTCAGTGGCTGTAGAGAGTCTCTCCACAAGGTCTTCCTCACCTTCCATATATTATTTACAAGAACACCTGTCAAAGCAATGATGAGACACATAATAAAATGTGCTGATGATTCGGTTGTTAGTCAGCCTACACGGACGGGGTGGAATAAGATCACCGGCTTGTGGAGGAGGACTTTGTGTCATGGCATGACAAGCCCTTCATCCTGCTAAATGTAGCAAAAACTAAGGACATGAGTATTGATTTTGGAAAGTCGTCCTCTCTGCTGCTTTAACAACTGTTATTAAGTGAGAGGAAATCGAGCTGGTGAGACAAGACGGCACAATTCTCAACAAAAAGCTATGTCTTAAAATCACTTGAGATCTTCAAAAAGTGAAGCAGAATCTTTTCATCCTGAGGAAAATGAACTCTTTAAGTGTTTCTCTGCTTTGATGACTGTTTAATGGAAGGTTTATAGACGTACCTTTATCTTATCTTTATTTACTGTTGCCTGACATGGAAATCTTAGAAGTAAGGGTGAGTCAGACCCTGCGAGCAGCTCCATACTTCGTTCTGTTGAGTGAGTTTGAACTCTTGCCTTCAGACCACTGCTAACAAGAGAAAAGGCTGATTGTTTTCCCTATTAATATTCTGAACTTGGAAAACCATATGCACATTAATAGCTGACCTGTTGGCCTCTTTGTTCACTGAGATATAGCATTTCCCGCTTATGTATTTGTACTTTATGCAACTTCACATCTGATAAGATCTTAGTGTTTTTCTTTTCCTCTCATAGTTGTTTTTAATTATTTGCTGCAGTGTCAGTTTTGTTTCATTTTCCCAGTTGTCTGATTTGTTCTGTTTTGGTGTTTTAAACCCTGCGTGCATATCAGCATTTCCCTTTGGAGTAGATAGATTGATTTGATTCGACAGTTATGCAAGTATCTCAACAGTTTCAGTTCCCTGAAGAGAGAATCTCATCAAACACTAGTCTGTGGTTGATTATATATCTCTTTGAGGGTCCTTAATATGGGGATGTGGAGCTCCAGCAGGGCATAACAAGAGAAATTAAAATGGTCACAAATTGAGTGCTGTCTCCTTGTGAAGAGCGTGGTACGCTTTATAAAATGTCTATATTTTCCAAGCAAGCTCGCTAATAGTGAAGCTCTTCTTGTTAAATTGGCCAGCTAAGGATTAGAGCCTCTCATATAACATCCTGTCAGGCTCATGGAGTAACTATGTCCTGCAGTTGTCACGTGACTGCTGAAATGTTTGCGGCTGAACAACCAAGAGAATATGTTACTGTATGTTAGCAGCTGGTTGCAGCTAAAACCCATCCCTCTGACACACAGAGGCATCTGCGCCACTGCAGTCCAGGAGAGGGACATGACAACACACATAAGCACACGGTAAAAACTATCTCTGCTTTGACTTCTGTTGTATAACCGCGCATTGATTCAGTCTAATTTGGTAACAAATGGGCAAGGTCAAAGTGACTAATACAATGAACAGCTGGTGGCATTTGGGCTGTAATTGACCATTGGCTGCTGTTGCTACCTCATGCTTTCTGATCTCACCCAACTGCAGATTAACTCAAAATTCTTAGTCATTTTTATGCCTCCGTGCTGGCGACACCTGTGGCTGGAGGCATCGTGATTTCAGGTTGTCGTTTGTCCATCCCATTCTTGTGAATGCATTGTCTAAAAAATGCCTCAAAGGAACGTCTTCAAATTTGGAACAAACGTTCACTTGGACTCAACGATGACCTGATTAGATTTTGGTGGTCAAAGGTCAAGGTCACTGTGACCTCACAAAGCATGTTTTTGGCCTGCTTTCTGTCACACCTGTCTCGTTAGTCCTTCCCTGTTCCCGGAGTATTCCCTTCACACCTGTTCAGTATTAGTCTTGTTTGCTCCACCCTAGTGTTCCCCACCACACTCTTGTTGTTATCTAATCCACATTTCCCTCCTTTTGCCCGTGTCGTCCTACTGTCTACTGTGTCTTGTTCGTGTGATTCGTTTTCTGTATCTATACCTGTGCGTTTCCCTTTGGTACTTGTCAGTTTGTCTGTGTTCATTTCTTGGTGTCATTCCCTGCTCCATTTCCTGCCTGGTGTCTTGTGTTCTGTTTGGATTTTTAACCTGAGTTCATCGTTTTATCCCGGTTGGTTTTCAGGCAGTTTTGGTTCTTCTGTCATTTGGACTGTCAGTTACCTGCCTGCTCTGGATGTTTTTCATCAGTTTTATTCAAGTTTGCTTTTTGTTTAACCTCAAATCCTCCTGCTGCTCTGCATTTGAGTCCTTCTTGTACTGATTCCTGACAACTAGAAGGGGAGACATTTGGTCAGATACAAAACTGGTGACACTAATCTTGGGTTAGCCACTTGAAACTGTACTGATTGTATAGCTCTTCTGTGCTGCCGGGTTGTAAGATGTGTGTGAAGCATTCACAGTTTAGAATTTGTCACTTTTTGCTGCAACATCTACATTGTATGAATTGTTTACTGTAATGGCTACATATGAGTCTGATCAGACATGGATATAAACCTCATTTGACTGGTTGTGGACACATACAACTACAAGGTAGTAATTCTAACTGTTATTTTTCTACAGAAATAAAAATCAATCCTTTCTGTAGGTGATCATTTATACCTTTTTTGTGAGGCCAATGATCCTGAACACTTGCTCTTGGAGAGAAAACCTTGTTAGACAGGGCTGAAGTTCTAAAGTGCAGTCTTTTGTGCTGCCTTTCTTGACCACCTTACACAGTTTTTCCTTGTCCCGTCCCTTCCCTCCTCTCGCAGTCTAACCCTCCTCCTCCGGCTGTTTAACACAACCACTTTTTATTCACTGACTCACTCGTATTTCCATCCTCCCCGTCTCCCCCCTGTTTTTCCTCTCTACCCTCAATTACTCCCTCTTCTAAACTCCCTCTTGTTCCTCTTATGTGTTTCACTCCTGTTGTGATTGGCAGCTGCGGGGGACTGCTAGTATAGTCTCTCATACACACACAAACATGCACACTTTTGATTGCATGTGTCTTTGCTGTCTGTTTGTGCAAATACGTGTGTGTTTGTGTGCATGTGTGCATCTTGTCTTGGGTGTGTAATGGATGAGATGGTATTGTCTCTAACAAGTGTCCAGAGACCCACCCAAGACGGCCCTATTTACCCAGCTCTGCACAGGGGATTGAGAGAGCTATTTTTAGTCTGCAGAGATTCATTTATTCTTTCTCTCTCTATACCTCGCTCTGTGGCCTTCTCTCTTTCAGAGATCTGCCTGACATCCATTCATTCTGCGCCTCTTCCTCTCTGTCTTCATATCTCTCTCCTTTTCTTCAGGACCTTTCTGCTCTGGTGTGGTTATCAGCTAGTCTCAAGTGGTGGACTTGGTTGAGAAGTATTCAGCGTCATGTGACAGATGCTTAACTCTTTTTTTCTCTCTTTTGACTCAAGTCAGTGAGACTAGATGAGACTGGGCAATGATAAAGAGGGAGTGGGTCCCACAAAATGAGTGGGATTAGACAGGATTTATGGCATTTCCTGTGATATGACAGAGAGAGCCAGTTGTGCCAGGCAACTACGTTTTTCCCTGCAATGCAGTACTGTGCCAAAGGACAAAGACCTCTGCTGGTTTAAATCAAAAGTTTTGAATCCAGTCGCTCTTATAAATGTATATTTAAATCCTTTATAATAAAATAACACTCTTAAGATGAAGAGAGGATGCACACTCATTTTTTGTCATGCACTTAAAATGACAGAAAAATAAGAGATACCAGTGTGTCTTTCCATGGAGCACCTTTGAATTACATCCAAGGATGCGCAAACTAGATATTCTGAAAACATTAAGTAATTGAAAGAGGATCTACAAGACACGTTTTCATCTGTTGAACCCAAACAGGATGAAATTTCTCTAATTGAGGTGTTTTTACTACATTTCGTTACTCACATTGAGCTTTTATTCAGGTGTTTACTGGATCAAAAGGCTCCATGTTTATACACCTGCTAATGCATTACAGTCACCTAACATTAAATTGACTACCAGTCTTGCCGAGCTATCCAAATAAAGTGAGATTAACTGCATAAAGCACAACCATACACAAACAAACAGACATAATTCAGCATGTGGCCTTTATCAGTGTCTCCCTGCTGTTGGGAAGTAAGTACAGGTAAATGTCTATCAGAGGTCTCTTGGCACCATTTGTGCAGCGAGACACAAAACAGCACTGACATTTCCAAGGCAAGACAAAAGCCGCAGTACGTAACCTTTTAGTAGCCTGTAGTGTTTTCCTTTGGTGTTTAGAATTTAAACTCAGTGTCACAGATTCAGTATGTATGTTGTGTATGTGAGTGTCAGAGAAGGTGGTCGTTTAGCCTGTTTGTGATCCTCAAAGTCAGTGTTTAAGTCGATAAATTGGCTGCCATGCCTGGTAGCTATAATGTAATATGTTGCAGTGAATCATCAGATCATCCAAGGTAACAAACTTACTGCAAAATTAACCTGGTTTCTTTGGCAGGATCGAAATGACGCACACTCACAGTTTCCCGGGGTGGGACCGTGTGTTCCTGGAGAGGGTGAGACCTTCACTGGTGTCAGTTTAGTCTAACACTTGGATTAATTACAGAAATAATTGAGAGGAGAGGAGAGCTGTGGCGTGCTCAGACTTTGTGGACTTGGCTAGGCGAAGTGGGGAACTGACTGTCAACCCTCCTGATTGTTCTGGCACTCCCATTTTTAATTATCCTCTCCCGGTTTCCTCTCAGGGTCACTTTTCCTCTGTATTTGTCCCAATTTATGACAAGTTCTCAAACCTTTCACTTTCATTACAACCTGTTTCTCACACTGTACAGCCTGTATAAGCCCTACCACTTTAAAAGTCGACTATTTCCTCCCCACTGGTGTTTCCCCCTCCTTTTTTGATCCTCTGCGGCTGGAGCAAGGCACCCGTCGGGCCTGCATGAGTCCAGGGGTACCCAGCTGTCTTTCAGAGACCGCAAGCCTCCTGTTCCACCCCACATAGGCATCCAGGACTCTGGGGCATGTGGGCTGGTGAGGACAAGCCTCTGCGGATCCCTTGTGGAGGACAAGCCGACTGGCATGAATACAAAACTGAACCACATCAAAAGTAATTCACATTAAGTACTTATTATTTTGTTATTTTCGTTCTTTAAAAGTCACCAGAATTCAGAAAACGACTCATACTTTATTACCTTAATTATTTACATTACAGTATCCTACAGTTTCTCACATTTTGTTAAAAATTTTAATTTAAAAGCCAGTCACAATAGAGTGACATCACATGCATACATCTGAGATAGAAGTGAAGATTGGCTGAGAAAAAATACTAAAGCCAGTCTGCAGATTTATTCAGCTGAAATAGAAACCTTTTGAAATTAAAAACTAAATAGGCTACCACCTAATGAAAGCTGTATTGACCGTGGTTTTGAGTCAGTCACAAAAACACACACGTGTGCTGGAGTTGCACTGATGGCACACGAGCCACTTGAAGATCTCTTAGTTTGTGTGTTTGCTCAACTCGCTTTTCAGTCTGTCACATAAAGAAGTTGTTTGTGTGCCAGTGTGTTGCTTTTCTTAAAGGTTTATGTAATATGTTTTAAAAAAATATTCTGGAGTGTGTTTTGTACTTGCAACAAAGCCCATGTCCACACACACACACACACACACACACACACACACACACACACACACACACACACACACACAATTCTGCCTCTCTATCAGCAGGACAGCTAAATGAAAAGGTTATTTACTTCCTCTTTTTGCTGCTTGCCAGCTCTGCACTTGAAGGACTAATTATTTTCCGCACAAATTTATATATTAATTTACATGATGTCTCTCCCAGAAACATGCTGCTCCCCTTCTTCTCATCCCCCTCTCACTGCCCGTCTGTCTATTCCTCTTCCTTTCATTGATAATGGGAGCTTTTCAGGTTGTCTGGCTGGACAGTCTTATCTCCTGTCTGCTGTCATCTTTGTATCTATTCATATCACAGTCAGAGAGAGAGGGTGAGGCCTGGCGCTCCCTCAGGAAACAGCTGGTGGCTTGGAGTGCAGTTGCCTCCTAATTATTGCTCTTCTGACCTCTCCACATATCTGTGCATATCTCAGATGCCTGTACAGTTCTGTTGGGCAGCTGACTGACTCATACGTACATCTCTTACCTCTCTATGTGGAGCGGACTTTGTAACAAGGACAGACTGATAGATAGTAGATCATACAGGGTGAAATAGAGGAAGGACAAGAAGACAAAGTGATACTAATTTAAATTGCTGCCTAAAGGGGAGTGAAAGGTGTGACAGCACTGTGATGTACGTATCTTATAATGCAACAGATTATCTTCTGTCATAGGTTTGCTAAAATAGCCCCGAAACAAGACTACAGTTTGTCTGACAATTACTCATTCAGTCCTCTCTCTATCATAGACACTCAGTAGTTTACTGTCAAGTGAGCAGTAAAGTAGGACTTTTAAGTTGTGTAACCTAGTTGTATTTATTTATTAATGTGTTCATTAGTAATTTTACATATAGTTTCTTACAGCCATATTTTTAGTATTGTGATTATCAGTATTTTTGCAAGTGTACCTGTTGATTCAGGGAGTGATCGACTGCATACAAGTGCCTTTACAAGGAGAAATTAAGTTGTATTGAACTGAATTAAGGATTTGACACACTTACTAATCATCATCCCTTAGCGTCATCAGTTGCAGGTGTGGAGTCGTGCAACAGTCCTTTTTGACATCTATAAAATGTGGCACGTTGCATTTGCATATCACTACAGCTCAGACTCATGGGAATATAATTAGTCTGTACGTATTTGGTGTGAAAACATTGGGCAAGTTACAACTTTGTCTTGATGGTGGTGGTAGATAGATAGATAGATAGATAGTTAAGGGATCACAAGAGTCACTGCAGTTCAACTTGAGGGGAATATGAATGTCTGTACCAAATTTTATGGCAATCTATCCAGTAGTTGCCGCTGGTGGCATGAGAAACAGAGTCTGGACCAAAGTGGATGGCCGACAGACAGATTGAAATGCTATTTGTGTGGCTAAAAAGTGAAATGACTAAATATGCAGCTGCTTACATACAAAAGGAAATCAGAAAGTTAGCTTATTTGACGAGCTGTTAACATCGTTTGTGCTCATATTCCGCAACAACAAGGATGTTACTACAAGTGAAATGTCTCTGTATTTTCCTGTGTTGAGCAGGTAACTGTTCATGCTCACAAATCTAAATTACGCTCAGAAGTCAGTCTTTAGTACCATTCATTTAAATGCTACTTTGTGTATCTTCTATAAAATGTGTTCACACTCTTGAAGCTTAATTAAATTTGGTTATAGAAAGGTCGGGTCTAAGACAGTCCAAAAAAGATGGTAAACATGAACAACTCTATCCCAAATTCAAAAACTAGAGTGCTAAAATTCAAATTTGTGACGTCATCAATTATTCAATCTGGAGTTGCTAGACAATGAATCTGAAAAGATGTGACAATGAGAGCCCACAGGGGGATGTTCCGAGTATAAGGGTACATTTTCTGTTTCAGAACTGACAACCCTGCAATAGAATTAAGGAACCTGTGCACTTTGGGTCACACTTGACCCCAAAGTGCAGTTCGTTTGATTCCTGTGAGCACTGTGTCCTGTACCCAGGCAGGGCATGTCGATCTGTGCCCAAGTCCACTTGAGAAAAGTACAGAAACACACCAAAACACAGAAGAGGAATGCTATTTAATGCGACTACAAGTTGTTTTTAATTGGTTAGAAAACAGTCTCAGTTTAATGCTAATGTCTCTTTCTCAGAGGGCAGCACAGCCCACCATGGACAGACCCAGATCTGGTTTCACTGCCACCTTTGACCTGCAGTCCGGGCTCCGGCGGCAGGCAGAGAGCTCCATGCCCGACAGGAGTGGCTCCTCCTTTGTCCAGGAGCAGAGCCTCTTTTCTAAACTGTAGCACAACAAAAATGTCACACAGATGATGACACAATTTTGGTAAGAAAACATAAAGCCAAGTGGCGGGGGAGTAGAGGAGGGGCAGTGATACTTGGGCATGGCATGAATCAATTGTACCTAATATAAAAACATCCTGAAGCTCATTTGGGAATAAAAAGAAAACCAGCATTCAGTGGGCCAACAAAATCAGGCTTTCATAGAGCAGCTCCAGACTTTAAACTTGATGACATCACAAGTTTTAGACTTACTTCTCCGGTTTCTGGCTTTGAGACAAAGTAGCTCATGTTCACGAATATTGATTGAACTTTCCTCAGCCATTGAAATATTATATTGGGATTCCTCATTTAGGTGGTGTTCCCCTTTAAGCAGCAGGCACCACCTGTCCTACATGCCTCCTGTAACGTCAGCCCCTTAAAGTGCTTATCAAAGCTGTGACTGTCATGTCCAATATGTAACATTGAAGAGGGCTTTGCTGTGCGACATGATTCTTAATTCTCAGTCTACTTTAATATACATCAGGGTTGATGATGGGTCCTACCCTCCACAGCAGTCTTATGTTCCCTGCCCTCCACGCTCTCCATCCCTACACAACTCTCATCTTTCTCCTTTTCTCTGTCTCCAATTATTGTTGTATTAACTTCATTAGAGAAACCATCAGTTGTGTAATTGGCCAATTGGCATGGGGATCAGGCTCCTTATCAAGTTTCATAGCAAATATTAAGCCCAACTGGAAACAGGAGTGCGCAGTAAGCCCCCCTGGGAGAGGCTTAGTATCCGAAACCCGCAGTTCACCCTCTCCTCGATTTTTCTGTCTCTGTCCTCTGTTTTTATGCTTGCTGCACCCTCCATCACCATGACTTCCTGTTTTCATCCCCCTGTCTCCTCTTTCTGTGGTCAGTCCATCATGTGAGGATGTGTAGAGGTGTTGTTCTCCTTTCTTTCTCACACACTCTTTCCCTCTCTGTGTCCCGGCCTGTGCCCAGTGTCCTGCTGTCCTAATCTCATCTCAAGGGTGTAATCAATATATGAAATAACAAAGATGCATTACAACCTCTCCCTCTCTCTCTCTCTCTCTCTCTCTCTCTCTCTCACACACACACACACACACACACACACACACACACACACACACACAGATGTATTACCAGCATCATTAGATAAACATGATGACTGTGTAGATGTAATTACTGTTGAATCAACGATCATTAGCGGCAGCCAAATGCAAGCAGGATTATAGACATGCTGGTACAGAAGAAAGGTACATCTTGTACTAGTTTGGACGTAAATGTGGAGCATGATCTGCCCTATTTTTGCCCAGCAGATTTACAACCACTTAATCTTAGCTCGAGGTGACAGGGGCTTGAGTTAAGTTACACTTTATTCATTACACCGGGGAAATTTATGCAGCAACAACTAGTTTCCCTAAAATCCTATAAAGAGCATGTTTGTTGTTGTGGATGAATAAATTTTTCAGAGGTGACTTCACTGTTCTTGGCAGAGTGCCCGGCCAGAGAGGGTCACACAAACCAACGCAGCTGCCGTATGTTCCCCACAGCTAGTGTTTACTGTGTATTAAAATAATGTAATTCTGTGGCAGCCGCTGAATTTTGTCTTGCTGGGAAATTTCTGCCACGCGTTGTTTACCAGAGGTTTGAATGTAGTTTGACCTTGCAATTTCATTTCACAGCCCAGGTGTTTATTTCCTCGAAACCAAAAGAACAGAACTGATAAAAAATATCCATTTAAAAAAACAGCCATTTATCCATTAAGTCAGAGCTGAAATTGATTACACAGACCCCCCCTTTAAAGCAAGACACCCTACATCTGTCTGTGTTACTATACTTTGTATCTAACTCTTGTCCAGTCAATTGACTCTTTGCTAAGTCCCGCCCCCGGGCGCAGACTGGTCAATCATAATGTAGCATCAGGCCGGCTCAGACCAAGGTCCGACAACAACACAGCTGTGCTCCACTGACTCTAATGCAGTCATTTCAGATTTCCTTCATTTTCAGGCTGGTTTTGTGGATTTGGAGCTAAATGTTGTGCCTGGGGCACGTCGTGTATTAATGATACTCGTTACCTGGAGAGGCTGGAAAAAGACATACGTTTCTTCCCTGTTCCAAAACCAAAATCAAACCCTGAAAAGTGTAGGGTTAGCTAGCTAGCTACTGAAGGTATAGCCTACTGAATGTATACACATGCTGCTTTTGCTTTTTAATGATTATAACAGTGAAACAAAGACCGACCCTGCTGTACAGGAACCAGTGAAGGGAAGCAGGGAAACTTTGCTGATATTCAACCAGCTGTGTGTCATCGCAGTGTGTGCAGATGAACATTGTTTGACTTCCCCCGGAGATTCCTGCCCATCCGGTGGAGGTCCAGGTAATGGCAGCAGCACGGGAGTGAAGCCAAAAAAACGTTCATCTGCACACACTGTGATGCCACACAGCTGGTTCAATATCAGCAAAGTTTCCCTTTATATTCATTGTCTTGTGTGGCGATCAGCAGTGATGTGGTGGTTCACTTTTACACTGTGATCTGTAGCCTATAGTTGGGCTTTAGCTTCTAACTATCTTTGTCTTTTTAACCTGTTGTTGCTGCTGAGTCAGTTTGACATCCTGGATATATCCTTCAAACACAGACTGTAGACCCCTCTGTCTGCTTCTCTCTGAAATCACTGGTTCATTTTTCCAAAAATATGATATTATTTCTTCAGGGAGTGCAGTTAGTTACAGTGTGGGCTCCATGATTACTCTGACAGCTTGTCGGACCATCACAAAGACTCAGCTTTGCGAAAGGTCAGTTGGGTAAAATCCTGATTTACATCCAGTTTCAGCGTTTGTAAAATTATTTGCTTTCCATAACATCTATGCATGACAAGGATAATGTTAAAGGGGAAATAGGCAAGTTTTCAACTTAACTTTGTCCTACGAAAATGCACACACAGCAGTTTGTATGATAGCGCTCCCATAACGTTACACCCTTATTGTAGAGTTACACTGTTTTTATATAAAAATATCAAATAACAGCAAGTGACATCAATAAAGAGAATTATGGCTGGCCAAAATTTAGAATTTTAGTTCACATCATATGGATTCTGCAAGGACATATGTCATGTCTCACCATCGTCTGTGTTTAGCTTTAACATGAGAGGCACAAAGTGGGGCGAGTCTGTGGCTACACTCCCATCCACCACTCTGACCACCACACCCTTAATTTCCACCTTGTTACATACAGTAAAGGGCACACTACTTCCTGCATTGGTAGTGAATGTAAGTATTGGATACTGGACTGACATTTGATGATGCTCTTATGTACAGCACCTTCTTTAAATTGCCTTGACAGCACACATCTCTACTAACCCTCTTTCCACAGTTCCCTCCTCTGACTCACTTTCTCCATGACCTATTCTTGCTAAATTGTTTCTTTGCTTCCTCCCTCTTGCTGTCCCAGTATGTGCGCTCCCTCCCTGCGTCCCTCCCTTCCTGGGTGGGAGTCAGTAGCAGTGACGTAGCTGTTGTTTCATCACCACAGAAACAGTCCAGACTGCAAAGACAGCAGCTCGTCGTCTTTCCCTTTCCCTCTCTCTTTCTCTCTCTCTCTCGCTGACACACAACAATTTCCCTCTGCAAACAGCGTCGCTCTGTGTGCAGGTGCAAGTGAGCGTGTAGCACAGAAAGAAAGGCGTCGTCCTCGTGCCCATTCAGGGCAGCTGTGGAGACACGCAGCAGCGATCTGCCCAAGGGACAGTGGTCTTACCAAGCTTTGCCTTTTCACAGGTCAGCGGTAGAAAGCTCACACTGTCCTCCATACCTCACGCTGCAGAGGACAAAGAGAAAGAACAATGAACAATGTCCAACTCTCCTAGTCTGTCTTAGCTTATGATGCTTATTCAAGCATTGTCCACTCTTGGCTAGTTTGAGGTAACATACTGCAGCATTACATACACAGGGCGACACAGTGGTGCATTGTGTGGAAGCTGAACCTGTGGAAAGAGCTGGCCAGTGCGTGTGTGTGCTTTTCCTCCGGACAGTGGAATGAATGGTGTTGAAAAGGAATTTAGGTTTGGCCGGTGGTGACTGAGTGAGACTCTGGTGTGCTTTGGCTGTGACTTTCCCCTTTTAGTTTTAGTCTTTGAGCCTCAGGTAGCAATTGAGAGGCTACTCAAACTCCACAGAGCGTTGTTGATTAAATCCAACAGGGGAAAGGGGTAGAAACAGTCCTTGGCACCTCTCGTTTCTCTCCTCGACAACAGCAGGCTGTTACTGCCTCAAGTTTGTTATTTCACATTTTTCTACTGTGTGCGATTTGAGTGTCATTGTGGTTCACAACCACTTGACACAGCTACATGAGATAATGGAGAACGTGCTATTATGATTCTAGCTAATGAAATGGAAGAAGGGGCCTATTAATTTCACATAAGCACTCAATTAAAACTCTCGTCTTGTCCTCCCATCCACTAAATCTGAAGTGCAGTGGTTTACAGCCTTTACACTAGTATAAATACAGCTATTGATTTACTTTCATGTGAATTCAGTGTATTGTGTCTATTGTATGAGCAACGAATGAATTCACTTGATTTACTTGAAAACCTGATATAGTTGTTGTCAAGGTGTAGTGTGTATTTGGGTTATGTAACCACTGTTTCTACGGTGTGAAGTTTACATATATTAGTCAGGTAAAATCTTACTCTTAAGCCCTAAAGGAAAAGTATAACCTGGGGATCTTTGGTAATTTGTCATAATTGCAGAGTTTATGTGCGATCTGGCATCTCAGTAATTTAGGGTTTGTATTTAGGTGTTCTGTTTTCTCCGCACTTCTTTTCTGCCTCTTTCCTGGTAAAGAATTTTGGAGGCTGTATTGGCATATATATCAATGAGAGTTTTCGACAGCCTCATCTTGCCACACAGCATTGAGACCCATTTGCAGAGAGAGCAGCTCAAATCCATCCGATGACAGAAATCTCCAAAGATAATTAGATGGATGGCGTGTGATAATGTGTGGCGGAATCAGTTCTGTTTGTTTAACCCATATTTAAAGTAAAGAAAAACAAAAATGTGGTTAACATCACCGCTAATGGTGCTGTGTTGTGTGTCTGTGTTGTGTAGAGTGGAGTTACAAATGACTGTGCTCACCATATCTGGGGAAAATGTCAGTAAATTCCAGTAAAATACAGGCTTTGTTTATCCCGTGCAAATATGCTGCATGAAACACAAATGTGGAGGGGTCATTTCTAAATCACATGAGGTCTCCTGCTAATATTAGTCCTGTGCAAATAGGGCTCATATATACAGTGTCATCATGCTGAGAATATTACACAGCAGTCAGCCAAACAGCTAAGTAGTATAAGGCGACATCATGGATGTAGCAGGTTGTAATTAGCGTGTCATTAAGTAATATAGGTGAATGAACACAAGTAGTTTGTGCTTTGAATTATTTCATTTCCTCATGCTGAGCAAATGAAGCTGCATTTGAAACATCCATTCTGAGGAGAGGGTGTAGTGCAGGCAGAGGTCAAGCTCATCTACATCTACACATCTCTCTCTACAGTCATAGTCTTGACCATGAAAAGGGAACTAAGTGAACTTTCCTTTCCTGCAGGCATTGTGGATGCAGCACAAGCTGGCCGAGTTCAGCAGGGTGGTTTTGTAATGTTTCTTTACAAATGTATCATAAATAAAGAAACTGACAAAAAAGTGATGCATATTTCACATGCAATTAGCTCGTTATAGACTGAGAGGAAATAATTTAATACACTGTGCCGTTCAAAGGTCACCACAGGCGACTACCAGCAACTTTAAAGGTGGAATGTTTTCTTTCGTGTTGCTCAGGGCATGAGTCCACGTCATAAAATCAATTAACACACCTTAAATGTCAATATGATTACCAGTCTGGGTGTTTTTATGTCTCCAGCGTCATTTCAGGGCACGCTACACCTTTGGCTTTTGTTAGTCGGTATCAAAATAAAGATTTAATTAGAAAGTTTAAAAGTAAAATTCTGACATATGGTTTTGGGATGAGATAGAGGCTATATATGACCACCAATTCACATTCAACAAGCTCTATTAGAGGTTGGTAAATGTAGAGGCAGAGCAGGGGCATAATTATAGATAGCACAGGCAGTGCCGTTGCACTGTGGCCCCTGAGGTGGAGAGGCCCGTAAAGAAAGCAGGCCCTTGCAAGTGATTCAGATTGCTACTTTGGAAATATACCTGTGTTCAAAGATATATGAGGGCTAAAGAGGGTGTGCTCTTTTTTTTGCAACGTGAGAAGTGTCCATCATCACAAGTATCATATCTAAATTTGCTCCAGTGTGAAAGCACTAGATTTTATTCAGAGAGATGGCAGGTTTCTGAGGTTAAGCTAATCTTCTGGCTGTCTCTCAGTGACAGCTCAACCTTTCACATCCAGGATCATTAATGTGCACTCATGCTCCTGAGCAGGCTACAGAGAAAAAGCATAAAAGAGGAGAAGAGGCTTCAAGCCCCAAAGGACTTCTCTTAAAGTCTCATTGACAGCCCCTGGGACTCCCAGAGATGAAATGAAAACAGCACAGAGCCATCTGATACTCCGCTGCTTATTTCCAACAGGCTCTCTGGCTCACTTTGAAACCTTAAATTATGGCTGCAATAAAAGTTAAAACAGAATTGTGCTATTTAGTGAGTTAATTGCTTTGGGTTTATATTTTCATTTAGCAGTTAGCCAGCTCCAGTGAACTGTTCGTTAACGCTCAATAATGTAGCACTTATGAGCCTCTTAATCGTGCACTTTAATCAATGTACTTTTTGTGTGTGGTTTTAATTGACACAGCAGTGTTTTTTTACAGACCAAACTGTCATCGAGGTTTCTTCATTTGCTCCTTTTTTCCTTGTATCGAAAGTCACTCCCAATTCAGACAGCAATAAGTCATGTGACACAAGGGAAATGAACTTCTTGAAAATGAGACGTCCTTTGCCGTTAAGCTAATGGCAAGTGCACAGCAAGCCATGAAAAAGTTGAGGGGTAATCAGAGAGGAAATAGTGGTCTAAGATGTCCTTTATCCACACACTTAAATAAGGGAAGGGCAGTGCATCAGCCTAATCAAATTACTGTGAAAGTGCACTGCGTACGCAAATGAGGACAGCTGCCCTTTTATAAAATTTGGAACATTTCAGTGGTCATGAACATCAATCACCCTTGTTTACTCTTCATTCTGTCCTCCTTGCTCTCTAGGAAACAGGAGCTGCTGAACATTTCCAACGTCCCTCTGGGAGAATGTCCCCCCTCACCGCCCCGCACTGCACCGCCCAGCATGAAGGTAAGACACACACACACACACACACACACACACACACACACACACACAATAATGTGCATGTTCATATACTATATGGTAGATATTGATTCACAGAGTTTTTCATTGACATATGTTGCCCTTTAGACCTTTCAGCCTATTAGAAAATGTATTGATTCTGATTATACTAATTGAAAAATCTTTACACAAAGCAGTTCAGAGACAGTGACAAACTGCAGCATCACAACACCTTAAAGTTAACAACATTATACATATTACATAACAATGGTTTGGGTCATGATGTTGTTTTATGTCACAACATTTATCATTTTTAATAATCCATGGCACTATTTTAACATGTGTCCTATTATTGCTTTATATTCTGGCAGCATTTTATTTTTAAAGCTGAAAAATGTAAATATTCAATGTGCCTCTCCTGGAATATCTTTTATCTACAAATTCTACAGCTCAAACATCCTGCATGATTATATGGTTTTGTGCTATTATAATCTGAAAGTTATCAAGGCAATCGAGATTCAGGTAAGGACAGGCTCTGTTCAAGCAAAATTATTCATAATTTATTTCAAATATGGCTTTCACAGAGGGTAAAATAAAAAAGTAAAATGCTCCTCCAGGCATGGAGTGATGTAATCCTTTTTGTAGTGTCTGCCAGATATAACTGTTGATATTTGTTGAGTCGTCTCTGGAGGCAAGGGAAATAAAAGCCGGATCATAATCTCGCTTGTTTTTATGTCCCCTCATTAGACTGTTTCAATTTGCAGTTCTGTTTGAGTCTTTGTGCTGGGTCCTATCGCCAGTGAAAGGTTGTGTGTGAAATCGCAGTTGAATTATGCTGCGGTGTTTATTTGTCCATGACCAACTATCAGTGGCAGAGCCAGATGTTGTAAACACTTGGGGCTCAGGCCAAACTTAGGTGGTTCCGGGAAAATTATTTCTCATTTACAGCAGCTATATGCACTGTTTGTCAAGTCATTTGAGGAAATAGAATGCTTAAAATTCTGTACTCGTAAGTGCTATTGTAGGCAACTGGGCTTGCTTGAGTTTCCTGAGTACATTTCACCTCTCATCCAAGAGGCTTCTTAAGTTCTAACTGACTGGTGCGGAGTCACAGGCTTTAAACACTTAACGAGTCGCTGAGGTTTCATGTGAGCTCTGAGTTTCAGAGTTGATAAGGTCTCTGTACAATTCTGTACATTATTTGGAAGATACGAAATAGGATATAGGCCCCACAGGTTTTATTTTCCTTGTCAACTATTGTGTTTTTTTCCATTGTTCTCCAACTGTCTTCACAACTCTGAAGTCATAACATAAGAAATGTTGAGGATGATAAATTTTTGCTCCTACAGCCTAAAAAGACGCAAAACTTGTCCAATGTTATTATTTTTAAGTTGCGTAGCAGGGTAGTAATTTGGCGATAACAGCATTACTAACCTTAGGGTTAGTAATCTTGGCTGCTCTAATTGCAGATCAAGGATCCCCAGCACTTTCAAGTGAATGTGGTCTTCATTACTATGAACTGAATATCAGGCCAACAGAGCTACATTTACTCAACTGAATTAGATTTCGTCAGGGAATAGCATAGTATGATAAACAACATGAGCGTATTTTATAATCTGAATAACACAAAGTTGAAGGTATTTTAATAACCTAAAAGATTTGAGGCTTTTAGAGGCGTCGGTAGCGTAGTGGATAGTGCCGGTGCCCCATGTACAGAGGTGAGGCCTTGCTGCAGCGGTCACAGCTCCAGCTCGACTCCAGCTTGCAACCATTTGCTGCATGTCACCCCCCGCTCTCTCTCTCACCCCATTTCACTCTGTCCTGTACATTAAAGGCAAAAGCTCAAAAAATAAGATTTGAGCACATTGGGGGCCAGAGCCCCAGAAAGTCTCTCCTGCTCTGCCTCTGCCAGCTACAGTAGGAAAAGATTGGCAGCTTTACTCTCAGTTGCTATCCTGACCACAAATTGTGACGTTCAATCAAACTGTGTCATCAAAGGAAACTCTGGCCAAAGCTGTGACTCGGCAAATTGAAAAGAATATCAGAGCAAAGCCAAACTGAATATGAATACAAATTGAATCCATCAGACTGTAGAGGATCATCTCTCGCAGGTGCTGTCACACTGATTCACACAGTGAAATATGATCATCACATATAGAAAAAATATTTTTACTATTTACATGAGATTATAAGGTGGTGATGTTTTCAGTCATTCATTACTTACACTGTATTGCACTTCTCCCACAGCTGAGGAATTTTTCATTTTTACTCCGGCATGATAAAAGAGAGGATACATTTTGCAGGGAGGCAGATTAGCAGGGTGATATACAGGAAGTAGATGACGGCTCCTGCGAGAGGGAGCCACTTTCTGCAGTATGTCACCTTGAACTAAGCCATCATTATTGAATCTGCTGAAGACAACATAGAGGGAGATAGCACAGAGAGGAGGAGGAGGAGAGGCAAAGTTTGCTCATCGTGAGAAAGAAAGAAAGATGGATTGAAAATATGGTCACACCAAGACAGGAAATAACATCATAATATATGAGATAAAATATATGACAGAAATATAACTCAAGCCAGAAGACATCCATTTTTCTCCTGATGTGTGGCTGATTTCTGGTAATTATTAATCAGCAGCCCACATTTTTGCTGGTCTAATGGTCAGATATTCATCATCAATGTCACACTGGTAGAGAAGTTATGAAGCTTATAATTTCCTGAAATCACAGACTGCATCAATCCATCACAAGACTATACAAACGTCGGCTGCACTGTGTATGAGAGAAGAGATGTGTTGAGCAAACCATGATGTGCAGTAGCCTTAACATTCACATTACACTGGCTTTCTTCAGACACATTCATCCTGCTTCTCAGATTGGTAATAAATATTGTTTCAGTTTATGTTGTCTCATTTGCATCACTTTAGATTGATAGATAAACTATGCGTAAGTTGAAGCAGCAAAACCTAAAACATGTTCCAAAAAATGCCAAAAACAGTGTCTGAATCTCAGGCTGTCTAATCCCCTGCTATGCATTTTATGTGCTGGATAATGGACTACTCATAAATACAAAAACATTCACATCTGATTGCACAGACGACATGTTGTTGCTACGCAGTGCAGTTATTGGCACTGTCCTTCTCACACAGTGGCCATAAAGATGAGGCTCCTGGGAGGCAACACATACTGCAGACAGTACTGGAGCTACTGTGCACAGCAACTGTGTGTTCTGCGTAAGGACATGTTGTATTTAAGAGGGTTTTTCAGTGGTTAGGACGGGCGTCAAAGCTTGGAGGTCAGATAACAATAGAGGGTAAATACATACTGTGGTAGATGGGGTTAAAGTAGGGCATAAATGGGCTGAAGGAAAGTCCACATTGGTGTCTGTAATTTCACTCTAATTTCACACAATGTAGTGTGTTTGTGCGTGTGTGTACTCTATTTTGCTACATAGTGAGGACCAAAAATCTATTTTAGCAACACAGAGCATATGTGAGCAGTCCTCACTAAATGTCGGTTTGAGGTTAAAGCCCAGTTCAGACCAATGATTCACGACAAGGCGAAACCGCTTTAGAACCTTGCAGAGAAAAGTTGCAGCGGTGTGAACTGACCGGTCTAAGCTTGACTGAAGCCAGCTGATGATGTCACCTGCAACTCTGCTGGTCAAATCGCCAGCAGCTGGTTTCAGAACATAAAGCATGTCACCTGTTTCTACAGCCAGTCAGATTGCAGTGAAGTTTGCTGATCAAGTCAAAATGATCGCAGACAGCGTGTCCGCTTGCTGCAGCAGGTGCTCTGTCCCTGCCAAACCCTCTCGATGCTGGACGGTGGGTCGCTGCTGTGCTTATGTTCCCTCACATACACATATTCTCATTGACTATCTAATTGGCGCTGCTTACTCATATTATTGTAGTATATTGATTATGAACACAGTCCATCTGATGCTCGTTTAGTTTGTTTTTCACCGTTTCATCACTTCTACAAATGCAGCTGTAGCCAGTATCTCACTATCACTATCCTCATTCATATTTTAAGAAGCTACAAATTATGATCAGCCACAAAATAAGTCTGAAAAGCTGGACAACAGAATGGAAGTACAGAGAGTTGTTGAATAGAGATGATACACCGTCTCCTGTAGTTGCATTGGTGTGAACGGGCAGGTTTTTGCAACGTTATAGAATTGCAGGTTTAGGTTAGGGTTGGAATTGGGGCTAGGCATGTAGTTTTTATGGTTAAAGTTAGGGGCTAAGGAAAGTATTATGTCAGTGTGGGTCCTCACAAAGATAGATAGAACTCATGAGCAAAATAAGCAGTGAATGTCATGGCTGAGCACCCCCCTTGGAACTGCAGTGTACCAATGACAGTCTTAAGAACAGGATTCAGACTTCCTGCATTTTTTTACCTCATATATCCAGGGAACCAATCCTGTCAACACGAGGAGTTGGGCTTTCCATAACACCGTGGTGAAAGTTAAGATTCACTTTCACTTTAACTTGTCAGAGCTGGCAGATGGGATCAGGGTTTATCTAACATTAGCAACACATTATTAGCTGTTTGATGCATTGTCAAGCTCAAGGCTCATGTTTGCTGTTACTGTTTACAAGCAGAGGCTTGTGTGTAAGCTGAGCACAGTGAAGGTGAACTGCTGCAGGCGAGCGCCTGAAAGGTGGGGCTGATTTACATATTCATAGACTCATGCGTATTAAAGAAAGGTGTAGAGTTCATTCTAAGCCTTTTTAAGGCATGAAGGATTTTTCTGAGAGAAACATGTAACTCTGATAAACATAAATGACTTTCTGGAGCTTAATCAGTGCCTGGAGACTTTAACAGTCAACCTTCAAAGACACTCCTGCTGACACAGCAAAACAAAACTAAGACAGGCCCACACAGCTGACCGAGTGTGTGTTCATGTGTGTGTTTTGTGTCAACACAGACACACACTGGAATAACCTGTTTTGTTTCCACGTATGACTTAGTTTGCTTCGTGACTTGACTTTCCTGTTAAGCTTTAGGCGTTAAAAAACAAAATACACATTAAAAGTGAGTGAGATGGGAGTCACTTTCTAAATGTAGAAGGGAGGTCAGGATAAGAGGAAGGCAGAGACATCAGAGGGCTCAGATGTTACAGCAACTGTTGCTCAGGTAAGTCTGCATTTTGACTCAAAGAACAGCCAGACACTCGTGTTTACTGTGGGAGTTCACTGGCATAGCAATTCTTCATCTACTTTATTAATATAATTAAACAGTTATCTGTGGAAATTTTGTCTTCTATTTCTCATTTGACTGCTCAGCAAGTAAATACAACATCTAGCTACTGTAAACTTAACAGCAATGTGCCTAGTTTGAAAAAGCTGGCAGGGAAACAAGCACTGCATCTCTGAAACTTCTACAGTGTTGTGTTGTATTTATAGCAGATTTACTCCTACAAGTGAAGCATTTCACAACATCATTTCGTAACCCAGCGACCAAGCCAAAGCAGTATTGACTGATGTATCAAATACAGATGTGTATGAGTGCAGATATCACCCAGTGTTCCAGGTATCTGACAAAGCTGTGCTATAAGGATGCTACAAAGGTGTTTGTGTCTTATTGTACATCTGATAGCTGCAGCGGCCAGAGCTGCCAACTCAGGCTCATCCCTTCATCCACCCGTCACCTTTGTGACCCAGAGAGGGAGTTGTGTTGTAGGCAGGAGAGGAGAGTCTGTGGATGCACCGTCCGGCCGTGCTAGAACAGTTCTGACTTTGGCTGAGGCGCAGGTATTTTGAATAAGGATGTAATGGACAGAACTGAACTGCACTTAACAAGAAATAACAAGTGGCTGTGTGTGATACCTGTAGTGCGATAGACTGTATATAGAAATAGACAATGAGTCCCTACTTACTTCCAACGTACAAAAAGGAAGCTAAAGTATCGTGGATGTGGTTGTTGCCATCTTAGACTAGTGATGCTGTTTGGAGTGGCGATCTCAGCGGTATTGAGTTCCCATGAGACCCATTCAGCTGTCTGACCAATCGCAAAGAGCACCTCTGACACGGGCACACTGGCTGGAACACATTCATGATGTCAAAGATACAGAACAGGTTATTCCATATTAGAAGAACAAACACTTGAACTTACTTTAGTGTGATAAGAACTACCGATCAAGATGCTTTGGCTTCACTTTATTGGGAGCTTTCATGCCGTCTATTTGTATTACACAGTCTATGTGTGGTACTCTTGTGAGTTGAGGATCGGAGAGGAGAGAAAATAAATCAACAATTTATGACAGAAAGAGAGAAACTCATAACAGAAACACTGCGGATCTAGCTTGTCCGCTTTAATTCCTTTTCCCGAGCTTTCAATTAGTGTTTTTGATCAATTTAAATGCTGTAATATTCCTGTAATTCTGCAGATAACATGAGGAGACATGGAGGCCACTGTCCCTGTCTGTGACTTCTCATCATCACTGTTGGTGTGCGCATGACTTTACATGAATATGTGTGAATTCTAGCAGCCAACGAGTCTGTCAGTCAGGCAGGCAGCTGATCTAATCTGCCTGCAGTCTGTGATAGCCCCAGCAGGTTGCCATGGGAGATGAGAGATGCAGATGTTGTTGCTGGGCTATAGAGAGAGAGAAAGAGACTTGGAGGCAAAACATACAAAGACACAGGAGAGTGGGAGACAGAGAAGCAGACATGGGACAAAAAAGAGAACATAATGGAGCGTTAGGAGAAAAGAGAGGACGGATTAGCATAGTGAGACACTTGGATAAAACAGCCAGAACAAAGTGCAAGGACAGAAAATAAAGACGTCCAGGTGCTTTTAGATTGACAACGAAGCAGAAAGACGGATAGGTGTCTCTTGTCCTTGCTCTTGTCTCGTCACTGAAGGGGATGTAGATGATGATTGAACACACTGTCAGCGCTACAGGATCCCACTGAAATGCTGCCAGGACAAGCTGCATCAGTGCGTCTTTTAAACTGTCACGGTCAACAGTGTGTGAGGACGTGCGGCTCACACCTCACTAGCTTCAAAAAGGAAAGAAAAGCCAAGGCTGCCTTTTAGAATATACCTCCTTCCTCCCTCTTGCCACCCTCATATGATCCCAGTAACACACACAGACACACACACTTCATGAAACATGTGCAGTTGGCTGAGAGCACATGCTGGCTGCCAAAGTTGCTATCTAACAGATATAGACAGCTGCACTTATTGTTGGTGTGGCTGTCTGGTGTTGACTCTGCAGGTCCAGCTCACAGCGCTGTATCGCCTTACAACACCTTCAACTGGTTAATATTAACTCCTTGATAAGCTCTGTGTGTGCGTGCGTGTGTGTGTTTGTGTGTGGTTCTGTCTGCAGTGGGAGTGGTAATCATAAGTGCAGTTAACCAGTGCAGGGAATACCATAAGCTTTTATTACAGTAGTGCTGTCAAAATGTAGTCATTGACAGATTTTTACAGCGAGAATACAATTGTTGAAAGGACTGTAAAACACTTTAACAGACTTTCCTGGTTAAGGAGCCACAGTTCATTGGTAAGACATTTATTTCCTGGTTTCTCTTGCTCTGTTTTATGACGCTACAGAGTGTGCAGCACCCAGACGGGCACTTTAACAAGTGTGACAGTGCATCTTAGTGTGTGGTATTGGCTGTCAAAGTAAAGTGTGGTTTTACTGGAGAGTATTTTTATCAATGAAAATAAGTTCTTTTATTTTTTTTCCATTGGTTACAACATGATTTAACAGCAATGTAACTGTGTAGGTCGTTAAAGAGTAAGCATGGCACTGCTGCTGTAGATCCAGGAATGCCTTTGTGAATTTCTTCATTTAAACCAACTTCTTTTTGTAATATAAAGTTTAATTTGGTGCCATGAATTGACATCTCCTGTGTGTGAGTGAGCCAGGCCCTCGGGAACACAGCTCAGCCTTGCTTCTAATTTTTCCTAGTGGCCACTCATGGTACTGCAGAAAAAAATCCCCTGCAGCCCAAAAAACATTCCCCATTTATTATAAAAGAGACATCAGTAAAACTGTTGATGGGACACTTTCACCTGCAAGCAAGGTCAATTTTGACTCTTTTAATTGTGATTTTTTTGAGGTTTGATATTTGTTAAACAATTTAAAAATCTTTGACATTATCGCAAAGTCTGTGAGCTGAACGGGAACTCACGGGTGAGGCCAGCGGAAGGAGCACGACTGGGCATATTCATTTGGCTGCATATTGTGGAAGTAAACCTGGAGGCAAAAACTTTTTAACGTATGAATAGGGGCCATCTTTGGATTCGGCTAGTTATTGCTTAGTCTGAGTGGGCGGAAGTTCGCTGCAGAGATCAGCCTCTCATTGGGCGGAACAAGCCACCCGCTGAAGTCCCGCCCTACCACCTCCGGTTGTGTAGCAGTTTTCAACCATTTTCAACACGTCCTTTACTAACTTTTGCGGTGTTTGATCTTGCGGGGATGTTGCCTTTTTTCTGCCATGGTTCGCTTCCTGTAGGTGATATTTTTGTGGGCGTGTTACACCAAAACCTGTTTCCCCCCGGCAATGTTTTTGCAAGCGCACCGTTGCTGTGGCACCGCCCAGAACGATTGTGATTGGTTGAAAGAAATACAAGCAGCCGGGGCGTTCTTTTCTCCAATCTCAAAGTGAGAGTCGGCCCAGCCAGACCTTTCTTTTCTTGAGAAAGGTCTGGTGAGCAAGACTAGTTATTGCTCCACATTTCTGGAGTGAGCGTGTACATTTGTGTGCACATACTTGAACCCCTTTTCCACTGGACAAAAAACCCATGCTAACATTCAGCTTTTTATAGGTTTATATAGTTTTCAAAGGTTATATTTGGTTTTCATTCTCGGGACAAATTACTTTATAGTTGTTACAGGTATTTACCGGCTCCAATCAGGAGTGATGGAAACATGCAATGTATCCTCATACAACAGTTCATATGACATCTAACCAAATTAGCATCCCATGAATGGTGCTGCAGTGTTACGTAATTAACATAAAGTTACACAAGTTAGGTATAGGAAAAGAAACATGGTTGTGCATTGTCACGTTACGTATTTAACATAAACTTTGCATACTTAATCTTAAGTTTCATACGTTGGGTTTTGGCAAATAAAGTTAGGTAGGTTGGATGTAGGAGAAGAAACATGGCTGGGTGTTGTCACAAACTTGATGTTAAGTTACATACTTAATGTAAAGTTACGTTGGTTGGGTTTAAGAAAATTAAGTTACGTAGGTTTAGGAAAAGAAACACGGAGACAACGTACCATAAAATAACCCAAAGTTCTCTTGGTTTCACACGGGACACAAACACTGGTCTCCTGGGGGAAAGTCCTGTGTTTGTCTGGCCCATCCACCACCCCAACCTATGCAGACTTTTACTCTTTATACTACTTCCTTCGTAACTCTCCTTAGCGCATTGGTCACATGATCTCAGCTCTTCCTTCTTATAGGTATATGTACGAGGTATATGTACAAACAATGCATCACAACAGCCTGACACATGACACTCAGGTGGACACACTAATTTTCGCTCCTTATGCAGTGTGACCATCAGTAACGAATACAACTCTTTTGTTATCTTAGGCACAAACTCCATCAGTCTACGTCCAAGCAGTGCTCGAGGATTGTTCCAAATGAGTTAGCAACAAGTTTGAAAGAGAGAATGAATAAGTATCAGATACATGCTGCCCTTTACTGTTTACTAATACTGTTTTCTGGTGTGTTTGTGACATTTAATGTGACACCAGAAAAATCAGAAAATCATACTCATCTACTGGTAATGGGAAATAAGTCAATTGCCAATTTTTAGCAGGTTTCCCTACGTTAAAAACGCACATGCCGATTGTGAAGGAAAGAGGGTGTTGTATAACCTAAACCACCCTGCACATCTGGCATTTACACATTATATATGTGTGAAAATGTGAGCACAGAGCATGTAGACCATTATCACCCTCACAGCTTGTTTATGTGTCAAGGTGGATGCCCCGGGGGGTGGAGACGTGTGAATGCACTCAAGGATGCATGTGTTTGTGTGAGCATGTGGTATTTTCTGAGGAAGTGGTTGCTTATCAGTGTGTGTGCATGTGCGGCTGGAAGTCTCTCCCCTGCTTTGCCCTCTTGACACAGCTAAGTTTATACTGTGGGGGAGAGCTGGCCAGCAAGATCGGCTGCTGTCAACATCAGTGTCAGTAATGTAAGACCTTAAAATTCAGACAGTTTGGTAGCATTGAAATACTCGTTTTAAGTGTAAATTAGAGAGGAGTCAACTAAAGGGCGCTGACTCTGCTCTTGTACTGACTTAACTTGTGTTTGGTGTCAGTAGATTTTGGTGGTGCTCTGAAAATTTAGCAGTGTCGAACGCTACATGTTTTGTAATCTTCCTCTGTCTGTTTCAGTCTGCAGAGTTCTTCGATATGCTGGAGAGGATGCAGGTACGAAATTCTCATTAATTCTTTATTTTCCTGTGAATTCTGTTTCTTTCCTTGTATCTCATTCGTGTTTCGCTTCCTCTATTTTCTCCTGTTGAGCAAAAGTTGCAGATGTGCAGAGTAGCAGCATGTTTGTGCCATCCGGAGATCCTTGCACTGAGTAAAACTTTGAACAGAACATGAACATACCGTAGGATGGTGTCTGTCCTCTCTCATTTTCTCTGTCCACACCCAGATTTAACTTAACAAGGATAACCCCTAACCCTGACCCGAGCCCGCTGGGTTCAGTCTGTCACTCAGATTGGATAATGGGCATGCTGTGGGCAGAGAAGAATAGCACTGGAAAGATCTGAACTGGCATAACTATTTTCCCCTTCTCTGTGTGGCATTAATTCAATTCATTGATTTTTTTTAAAAGTGTTTTTCTCTCTGTATGAGTTCTTTGTGCCCGTCCTCAGGCCCCTAAGGGCAAAGGCGTTGAGCAGTCTGAGGACACATGGGGATATTGAAAGAGAGACAGGAGGAGGAGGAAGGTGTGAGGAGAAAAAACAAGCACAAAAAAGAGAGATGGTGGCCAATGGACGATACAAAGAATAGAAAAAAGTGGAAGTGGGTTTTTTCAAGTTCTTCAGGGGGAAATAATGGTTTGTGGTTTACAATGAGATTTTGAAAATGTGTGAATTGGGCAGTTGTACCAGGTCTGGCCACTGGAAATGTTCATAAATTGAGGGTGAATTGACCCTTGCTTTTATGCAGCATCAACATCCAGTAGGTGTGAATTGACCAGTCACTGAAAGGAATGAGCGAGAGAAAATTAGTTTTATGCAGCAATCTGTGAACGCAGTACATTAAACTACCAAAAAAAGTAATGATGAAGGCTCTTCCACCTCCCTCACAAACCTCTAATGTAGAGTCATTATTGTCATTAAAGGATTAGTGTGCTTATATTTCTTTTTATCAACAAATCCTGTGAGAAAGATCAAAAGCAACACTGCACTGATCCTAAAAATGAGCACTGACTGTGTAGTCTGCCTGATATTGTTCATTCCTCTTTGTCATAGAACTCCATTGCACCTCCATTGCACTGGTGGACATGTTCCTTCATTGGGATAAACAGGCACTCTATAGTTTATTTTGATCCCAATCCTGAGATTTACATCTTCAGTATGAATAAATAGGCTTTAGTGTCACAGACAGAGTAGGAAAGTTGGGACTAACATGTTGTTGGTTTTTTTATGCGATAGTTGACAAAGAATGTAGAATACGGCCAGCCTTATTCTGTAAGTTTGAGTCACATATACACACAGAGAAACTGTGCACCTCATCCATCTTCTTTGACCCGCAGCTTGCATCAACCTACTCTCTTGAGCTTTGCCACCTCTAGCTCCACATATGGAACTCAGTGTTCAATGCGTGCTTCGATACTGTAATCTGGATGGTGCTGATGAAGGTCACCTTTTTGATCCCTTTCTTCTTTTTTCCTGTCCTTTCTTCCTCCTCTTTTAACTTCAACTCCTTCCATATCTGCCTCCCTCTTCCTCCTTCGTCCTCTCTTCATCTTTGCCACTCTGCCTATGTCTAAAAATGTAAGCCTCTTCAGAGCATCGTTTGGATCAGTCTTGTATTGTTGACAATGACTCCCCCGCGACTCTAACAGCTGCTCCATCAATATGCACTCAGACTCACACCACTACAGACCAGACTGAGAAGTGTGTGTGTGTGCGTGTGCGTGTGCGTGTGCGTGTGCGTGTGCGTGTGCGTGTGCGCGTGTGTGTGTGTGTGTGTGTGTGGGTCCATGAGTCTGTACTTGTGCTGTTCAAATGAATTCTTGGTATGATTGGTGGCATTAGACGTGATGGTAGTTGTGTGTATGTTCAACACTCTGAATCCCCACACATGTCCTCATTTCAGCATTTGTATGCTCAGTCATGTAGACAAGCTGTTCCACTGGGCCTGGAACATAATTGGCCAATTTACTCAGTGTCTAGCAGATTGACTTCTAATATCTGAGATATATATATATATATATATATATATATATGCCTATATACGAAACAGTGCAGCCTCAGCCTGTGTCTCAGTGCTGCTGTGTCCCCAAAAACAGGCAACAAATAAGGGAAGGAAAACTTTGCATGTCTGGAAGGATTCAGAGAGAGAGGATGACTAAGTGTTTGTATTACCTGTGTGTGTGTGTGTGTGTGTGTGTGTGTGTGTGTGTGTGTGTGCTGAATTAGCATGTATGACTCACACAGTTGTCATCTGGCAACAGAGACAATGAGGTCTGAAAATCAGAGTGCCATGTTCCAGCAGTTTTAAAGTGCATAAAAATGAATGAAAGTTGCTTTTTTGACCCTTGTGCTTTTCCGTCCTCATGCTGCGTACGGACACTAATTAGGTCCCTAAAGCTGAAGAGACCAAAAGATGGAAGGTGTGACCAGACATCAGACACACTTGCACACATCTGATCCCTTTATGTCATTATGTCTCTGCATGTTTTCCTTCATCGCTGCTTCTTCATGTCTCCCTGTGCTCTGTGGTTGTTCTTGACAGTTCTCCCTGTGATCTGTCAGCCTGTGAGGGATTCTGAACCCCCCTGTGAACGCTTTCTGAATTTTTCTCAGGCCTTTTAAAAGTGCAGAATCAATCGCCTCCTGATCTGATTGATTATAAGTTGAATGAACTCCAACTGTCAATTGATCCTCTCTGGACTGCCAGTATCCTGACTCCTGCTGCTGCAGAATAGAGATGACTGGCTGTCCATAGCGCTGTGCCCTCAGCGGTGCAGACGGGCCTCAGCAATATTTAGAGGTCATACACTGAAACTGTGCTACGCTAGCAGACTGCCAAATGACTACAGGCTCATAACAGCTCTTAACCCCAGGGACTACTGAATCCTCTGACATCATCAAGGGGTGACCCGCCCTCACTGATGTTCGCTGATGACTGTGCATTTCAGGCTGTTGCATCATCACCCTAAGAGTCCATTTGGGATAATAAGTTGTGTTACTTTTCTGTTCCTGTGTTTGTGATTGTGTTAGCAACAGTGTCATTGTGGTAAAAGTCAGTGAAGTTCACTTATGTTACAACAAGTGTCTTTAACAGTGTGTGTCCTCTATTTGACAGGATGACTACATCCCCTACCCACGGATAGAAGATGTGAGTCATTTCTCACTCACATAAGACACTCATAACACACATTTACACCCCTCTCATGTGTAACCACTAGCTAGGAGTGTTTCCGACAATAGATGATACATTTAGAGTAGAAGTATTTTGCATTTATTATTACATGCTTAGCAAGCTTACTCTGGACAACTTTGTTATTTTTGATCATATTTTTGCTTTCGTCTACGTCCTTTTCTCCCCCTCTGCCCTTCTGTCCAAGGTCCTGGAGAAAGGGGGTCCATATCCCCAGGTAATCCTGCCACAGTTTGGGGGTTACTGGATTGAGGATGTGGAGGCACCAGCAGGGACCCCGTCCTCCTCTGAGTCCAGTTTCTGTGAGGAGGAGGATGGAGGAGAGGGCATGAGCCCTGGCGGGGGGCACAGCTACCGCCTGGAGTGTAACAGCACAGCCCGCGCCTACCGCAAGCACTTCTTAGGCAAGGTTAGTGTCTGTGTCTGTGTGTACTGTAATGTCACTTTCACCATGCATTTAGCTGAGAAAGACTATTATTTAGTTTGACCTCAACTTGCTCTCTCTAACAACCTCTCTTCTGCACTCAGGAGCACATGAACTATTACTGCACTGGCAGCAGCATAGGCAACCTCATCATGTCTCTGAAACACGAGGAGGCGGAGGGCCAGGAGTTCCTACGCATCATGCTCAGGTACAGTACAGTGAGGGAATTGCTCTGTCAGTACTAGTGTCTTAAATTGATGATGAGTGAAACAGTGAAGTATGTCTAACATATGCACAACATATTGATCCTTTTTTGTGCAATCCATGTTTCTCTTTAGTCCATGCTGTTAAAGTCTCTCTTTATTGTGTCTGCACTTCTGCTGCTCTCCAGTTGTCTGATTTATTAGGGCTCATCTTCTCGTCTACTATTACAATGATAACAACAACACTACGAGTCTACAGTCATGCCAGAAGCTCTGTGAGGCTGCACAGTTCTTAGGCACAGTGGTGCTTTGAGCTAAATGCTAATAATGTCAGCATGTTTACTCACTCACACTTTCAGTGCTAAAATGCTCATATGAAGCTGGTACAATTTTTACTATGCTCTCAATCTGTGTTAGTATGCTAACATTTGATAATTAGCAATAAACACAAAGTAGGGTTAGATCATTGGGTTTCGTCGTAAATTGAAGTACTGAACACACTTTTGATGTCTTGGTGGTGCTAGATGAAAAGTTAGAGGACCATTGAAGTGATTACAAATGATCCTGAGAGGAACATAAATGTCTCTACCAAATGAAAAATGAAAATGAAAATGAAAGCAACGGCAGCAGTTAATCAAATGGCCACTTGAGTCTGGCTTCAAAAGTGAGTCATTCCCCAAACTTTCCCCTAACTTTACAGCAGAAATAAACTTGTTACAGCGTGGTACAAAAATGGTTTTGCTAGCTAAAAGCTAATTTTCCCACTCATGACAACTTTACCAGGGTGAATTTTTATATGTCTTACCTGTTTAAAATTTATCAAGGCTTAAAGATACACATAATTAAGGGTGGTGCCACTTTGAGCAACAGACTGTCATAATGCCTCGCAGATAACCTATGATTAGTTCCAGCTCCAAACATTTTAAGATGGCAACGGCCAAAATACCAAACTCAGGGGTTAAGGTGGGAGTCAACGAGCCAATGGGTGATGTCACGATGGCTACGTCCATTATTTTTATACAGTCTCTCTTTAAGAGATGACAGTCAAAGCCACGCATGTCAAATTCATGCTGGCACTAGAGGAAAAGTAAGAGGATTACCAAAGTCTGGAGGATTCATCCTCTGGGGAACATGAATGTCATCAGTTTGGACTGAAGTATGAGACCAACTAAGTAACCAGCAAGCAGGGCAACCTTGCCATCCACAGAGCAACACTGCTAGTGTGGCTGAACATATTACTGTAATAAAGCAGGCCTCACTCACCCTGACAATGTGTTTGGGCCCTCCCTCCTCTTCTTTCTATTGTTGCAGCTTTTTATGCTCTTTGTCATGATTAACTCTGAACAGATTTGTGGTGCTGTGGTGGATGGCTTCTCTGCTATTATCACAGTTGGTGACATTTTCATTAGCAGAAAAACAATGAAGTAATGATTATGTTTTTCGATCAGCCATTGTGGGGGCCGCAAAGGGGACAGTAGCCAGGTGATGGCTAATCTCCTGTCCTTCTGACAGTTGACAGTGATACTGACAGTAATATCTTCAGTATCACATGGCAGTGTGTATTAATCACCGCATCAATAGCTGTTTCTGTCTTTCTCTGTTGAATCTAAACTCATTATAATCATAACATTTTGCTAATATCACCTAGTTGTGAATAAACTAGGTGTCACAAAAGAAATCTTTAAATAATCTGACCAGCTGAGCTCCTCTTTTTGTTCTGTTGCAGGTCAAGGATCAAAACAGTCCATGACAGGATTTCTTTAGCAGGCATCAACCAGCTGCCTAGCGTACCACAGATTGCGAAGGTGAGATACAGTTTACAAGAAGACAAAGATATATTTTCCATTAATCCCCGACACTTTCCATATAAACAGAGTGATTTCCAAACATAATGGCAGCTGAGGAGACCGATTTGATATATGGGAGCTCTTAACAGAGAGGGGGAGCTTGAGGGAGAAGGACATCTTTTCAGCAGCTTACTGATCTCATAATTAAATCATTTCACAACGGCACTCGATATTTTTTTAATTAACTTCCCCAACACATAAAGAACATAATGCAACACAAGTCAGATTACAGTAAATCATGTAGAGGTAACAGAACAAACAGAACAAAACAATCAATCAAAACAAACACAGACACTGATAATACGAGCACAATAAGTCAAGCCAGTGAGGTAATGAAAAAGTCACAGTAAACACATTAAGAATATTCACTTCCTGATATATTTCTTTATTTATGCACCTCAGAAAAATGAAACCAAATGTCATAAAGCGTCCCTTGGTAATTTTTAGTCCTCGCAATTAGAGATTTGAAAGCAGCAATATCTGTCATTCAGTGAGAGAAAACAATGATTGAGGCTTCAATAAAGCCTGCGAGTGCAAGTACAATATCTTGTTTGGATATACCCACTAATACACACGGCTGGAAAGGTTCTGGCAATATTTAAGCAACCACTTAACCAGCATATGTTCAATCACTTGCTTCTCAAAGAGAAACAGAACATCACCTCCACGTTGAATGAGTAAAAGCATGCTTGCTTCATCTTTACCCTTTCAACAATAATTATCCTCCATGCATCCCATTTTGCAGTTTGTCATTTTTACCCTGACATGTGATTCAGTGATCCAGTCAGGGATGTGTGATGTGGTAATAAACCAAGGATGTGCACTGGGTAAATTATTAGGATTTTGAGATGTGAAGAAATATATTCTATTAACTTTGGAATTCAGCTTTTGAACTCAATGAGATGAAATAACTTTTCCCTTTTGTACGTTACAGTGGGTATGCTTTCCAGTATATGGGCTATGATGAGATTTCTCTCTTATGATACTGTATCAGCCAGTATATAATGAGTCATTTTCTTCTTTCAGCTTCTGTGTGATGATGCCACAGGGCTGAAGTTCAACCCTGTCCTGTACCCTCGGGTGAGTTCATGCTATACTCCCACACTGCAGCCTCATTAAAACCAGTGTGACCTCAGCTCATGTAGCCTGTTATAAATGTGTTCCTTCTCCTGTCTCCTGTCCCATATGGCCACAGAGGTAGTTTGTTCCTTTCCTGTGATATTACCCAAAGGAGCATTTTCTAAATTTGCACTCCAACCACTTAGGTTTGGGAAAAGAATTATGGTTTGGATCAAAATATGTACATTTGTTAAGTTACATACATAAGGTGACATAAGTATGTAACGTGACGTAAGTATGTAACATGGTGTAAGTCAACACATTCTCACCCTGACCTTGTCACATAGTGATGTTTTTTTTTTTTTTGCCCTTTTCCTTCCTGGTTATGTTTTGCCAACACACACACGTGGTTGGGTGTAGGAAAAAAGAACATGGTTTTGCTTTACAATCTCACAGAAAGCGAACACTGCCCTCCCAGGTGGAAGTCAGTGGTTGTTGGACCCATCCAACACCCCTCCTATCTGGCCTATTCACACTTTTGCCGCTTTAACTTATATTTTTGTCCCGCTGTGTTTCCCCCAACGCCTAGCACCATTAAACTATAACGGCTACCGCTTGCATATCAGCTGGAAGTCACTGCCCAAGTGCTGGATTTTGAAGACTTCAGAGTGAGACTGGGTTGTGTTAGTACATGACACGAAAGTATGTAACCTAATGTGACGGAAGTTCATAAGTTTATAACGTTACATAAGTATGTTTAACTAAAGAAAGTACATAATATAAAGTGATCTAATTACTTAATGTTATAAGACGTAAGCACATAACTTGATGCCAGTACATTACGTCACTTACGTAAAATACGTAATACGTAAAATAGCTCAACACTAACTTTTGGTTTCACACAGGACATGTACCCTAGTCTCGTGGATATAAGTCCTGTGTTTGTTTAAGCCATCCATCCACCCTGACCTCCTACGCAGACTTGCCTATGGGTTTTTGTTTAGTGAGGACACAGATGTATACCTTCATCACGTTACATCACGTTAACGTTTTATATATTCTGCCCTTTACTGAAGTCATTGGGTATTTTTTGGAACAGTAACTGATGCAGTATTCCTTTACTTATTTTTATCAGTATAAGCTAACCTACCAGTCCCCACACCAGCGCCTTCAATTTTCACTTCAACCTCTTTTTCACACCCTCTTCACCAGAAAAAAAAGCTCACATCTTATCACATTTTGCCCTCATAAGCCCCCTGCCTTTCTAACATCTGCCCTGTTCAGTGAGTACATTATTCAAAAACGACTGACACGAGGGCAACAACTTTCTAAAATGGACACGATGGATCTGTTTCTTCTCCTGTGAGCCAGGCGGAGGAGTGTGATGGCGCATGTTTTTAAGCCTGTGCCTCGGGACAGGAAAAAACCCCATCTGCGTCTCAGTCTGCAAGAGGCAGCAACAAGTTCGCTGCCTTCGCTGAGGGCCGTGACAGTTTGTTGCATGTCAGCCTTATGTAACCCGGGGCTCAATGAACCTGCCCTGGAGACATGTTGTAGAACAGGAAAACATGTTTTCCTAACTACTACACAAGAAGAAAGTGTGTAACAAGTTGAGTGGGATAAGTCACCACGGGGAGTAAGAAGTAGTTGTGTTTGTGTATGTACAGGGATCCCAGTTGATAGTGGCTTATGATGAACACGAGGTGAACAACACCTTCAAATTTGGAGTCATCTACCAGAAGTTTGGACAGGTGAGCGACCATATTGATTTTGTTTGTGTACTTCAGTTTACCTCACACACACCATTTGATCTTACACACTGCTTCCTGTGCCCTATCTTTTATATGTGTCCTCCACTCAGACATCAGAGGAAGAGTTGTTTGGGAACAATGAGGAGACGCCGGCTTTCAAGGAGTTCCTCAGCATCCTAGGAGACAACATTGAACTTCAGGACTTTAAAGGGTAAGAAGAGGAGTAGAAAACAACTGAATGTGAGAAAAGAAGAAAAATAAAGTGCATTAAAGATGAAAAAAGAGGAAGATTCAGTAACATCCTAATAAATAGAGACCAGAGGAAAAGGTCCACAAGGATAAAAAGAAGGATGCCATTAAAAAACATTACAATAGAGCAGAATAGCAGGGTTTAATTACTGTAACCTTGGAGCAATTTGTCCTGCTGTTTCAGCCTCAGCGTGCAACCAGGATAAACTGCTTAGCGAAACAGATCCAAGAAAAGAATGTGCAACATGGACAGGTTATCAGAGCTGTAGATACTGTGGGTTTTTTTTCTTGCAGGCTTTTTCCTACTGTGATACACTTGTTACTTATACTGTTAGGGAGGCTTTAAATGGTAGCTGGCGCATCACGGCACAACACTTTTGCATGGCCTTGGAGCTCGTTAAGAACAGAATGTTATGAAACTGACATTTAAAATACATAACATATAACCTTATCTTATTAGTGAAGGCTGGAGGCCCCACAGAGAACATGACACATGTGCTCTGATAATGTGACAGGTTCCGCGGTGGGCTGGATGTATCCCACGGACAAACTGGATCTGAATCTGTCTACACTGTCTTCAGACAGAGAGAGATTATGTTCCATGTGTCAACCAAGCTTCCGTTCACAGAGGGAGACGTCCAGCAGGTACAAGACTCAATACTGGCTTTATGATTGTTATACTGAAGGCACAATGGATTTGGCTGCAAAGTAAGAATCCCTTGGCTCAGAAATATGAGTATTAAACGGCTCAGATGTGGTTATTGACAATGTGTTATGCTGTTCTCATTGCTAAATTGCCATTATGTAAGCTGTGGTTAATTGTCAAATCAAAAGCTTGCAAGTTATTTGATGCAAAACCAATAAAACCCTCCTCAGTAACAAATAAATCCCTTGTGCATTCAGTGGTTTATGTGTCACAGATTCAAACTCATAAAGTGGGGTCTTGTTTTTAAAATGTCCTCTGAGCAACAAAACCATAAAACCAGATCTGTTAACCAACTTAATAATCTTGTGAATTTTCCCCTCTGCTTCTTCAGCTCCAGAGGAAAAGGCACATAGGAAATGACATAGTGGCTGCAGTCTTCCAGGAAGAGCCCACACCGTTTGTTCCAGACATGATTGCCTCCAATTTCCTACATGCTTATGTGCTGGTGCAGGTTGAGAACCCCTGTACAGAGCACACAACATACAAGGTACAAACCAGACATGTGTGGTGACATGCGGGTGTTGTGAAATAACTGTTAATGAGTAAATCAAACAAGCTGTAAAGAGTGTTTGAAGCTGCCAGTGGTTGTTGTCAGCTGGGTACTGGGCAGAAAACAAATTGTGCTTACATGAATTACTGCATACGCACATAGTGAATCAATCATCACTCGCAATGACAAGGTGTTGGCAGGTACGCCAGATCATCCTCCAAGCATGAAACACAAGCCCTCCTGGGATACTTGCTAATACTGTTATTTGTTTCATGTCAACAGGTGTCTGTTACAGCGAGGGAGGATGTGCCTCCTTTTGGACCCCCTCTCCCGAATCCAGCTGTCTTTAAGAAGGTGAGAGAAAGAGCTGTGATCAACACGAGGAAAAATATCACCTTGACATGACAAATTCAAAAACTTGCATCTTGACTTTTTGACATCAAAGCTATAGTTGGTAACTTTTATGAAAATAACTTTTTTGACATATTCACTGAAACTGTCACCATGTCTACACAGCAGAACATGAGACAGATGTGAAAAAAAATCATATTGTTTATAATGGTATTACCGCTACGTGAATGAAAACAACCAATCAGAGCCAAGGATTCTCTAAAGCAGCTGTCAATCATGTTGTGGTCAAACTGTTAGGAGGCAGTGATCAAATATGAATGAAAATTCTGTTACTGCATTCCCCATTTCTCACCTTAAATGTTTCCAGAAACATATTTTAGTGTACTGTTTAGCTGTAGTTATAGCTACAGTATGGACCGTTTCATTGCTATTCTGTTGCTAGGGCAACAACTTTGGTCCCTGTTTACTTCCTGTCAGGGTCTGCATTAACATACATTCAAACAGGAAATACAAAGGGACCCATTTAGAATGTTTATGTTGTCCGGTTTGAAACGGTCTATAGTTGGTCCGGATGGTGGGCGGTGCTTTGTCTGTCGCTCTACTATTTCCAAAATGATGGCGGTGTCACAAACGTCCTCATTTTACAACTTAGCAGTACAGCAGATTGACAGCTAGAGATTGGTTGTGTTCAGTGTGCCGCAGCAAAGTCTAGCTAATGCCATTAGAGGCATGGGAGGAGGGGGCAGGACATGATTGGTTTCCTTTTTTCTTTTTCTTTTTCTACTGTCTCACACATTTTTTGTGGGTGCAGCGACAAATTCAGGAAACATGACAAAAAGTTGTTTTCATAACTGCAACTGCAGCTTTGCCACCAATGATTCAAGACTTTACTTGGAGTTAAACATGACGTAAAAATTTGTTGTATTATCCTGGACTATCTCTTAAGTTACAGATAACTGTAACAAGAATAACATACCAAGACACACCTGATCATTTTACTTCTGACAGGGTAAAAAGTTTATTTGAAAACATCCATTGTTTCTTTAAATGTACTATAGTTCAGTGGTTCCCAACTGGTCCAACCTCGGGGTCCAGATTTCTCCTTAGTCGTTACTTCAAGGTCCACACACTTTAACATATACAGCGTCATACTTGAATTTGGCCATGTTGTCAAGCTAGTTAGTTAGTTAGTTAGTGTTTTTTCTTACAAACTGACATGTTTGTGAGTCACTTGTAGTCCATTCAGAATGGACCCGCAACCCACTTTTGGACTGCGATCCACCAGTTGGGAACCACTGATATAGTATCTGTTTAAGAATGCCATTTGATGACAGGACACAAAATAACTCGTTTCAACTTGAAGCATAAAGTTTAAGACATGGGCTTCACTTTGGACTTGTTACTTATTGGCTTTAACTCAGGACTTGGTAGACAAGACTTGAGGTCTAAAATAACTGCCCCACCTCTTGCAATACAGTATTTATACTTGTAATTTAATCAGTGGACCCAAGTTTAAATTTGAGATACTTTACTTGAGTATTTCCGTTTTATCCAACTTTATACTTCAGCTCCACTTCATTTCAGAACCAGTTCTTCTGCTTTTGATGCTTTATGTTCATTTAGCTGATCAAACTTTTAGTTAAAGGAGGAGTTGGTGATACTGGAGACAGATTGTTAACAATGTGCTTTGGAGTTCAGAACATTATTATGTGCCAGATTTCCCATCCGTCTCACTCCTACTACCTTTCTCTTTATATATCCATGTTCTTTCTTTCACCTGTTTTGTGCATGAGCACAAATGCCCCCTGTTGCTGATTGGCTAGAATAGTTTGTGAATATTGTGTTGGTTTCTATGCAGAGCCAGGGCTATGTGTGAAAACCAGATTTCTTTCCACACACACACACAGAACGGACTGTTAGTGAACCATGAGTAGATACTGTCTGAATGTGGCAAAAATGATTTTGGATGAGAACCACTGAGTTTGTCTCTTGCAGTAGGATTTTGAATGCAAAACTTTTACTTTAAATGGAGTGTTTTTATGCTGTTGTATTGCATTTTCTTATGTAAAAACAAGCAAATCAGTTCAATATTTGGGTGCACTTTAAACAGTTGTAACCTTCCTCTTCATCTTGCATTTTTTGACAGTAGCCATGACTAGTCTGTCAGCTCACTATCACGAAGGGGAAACAGCATTATAAAAACAATTTGACTTTGACATTCTGTAGAAGATTCAGTTACTTATCAGACATAATTTGCAGCATGTAGGGAGAATGAAAAGATTTGAGGAGGATGTGAGGTTGATCCTCTTGATCAGACAGTGTTCTGCAATAATTTAATCTCTATGGTGCTGGTTAAAGGTCACCTTTTCTGTTCTCATAGTTGCCCCCCCACTCGTCAGGCTCCTCATCAAGCCCTTTCCTCTCTCCCTCTCCTCTATCTCCAGGGTCCTGAGTTTCGAGACTTCCTGCTGACAAAGCTGATCAATGCTGAAAACGCCTGCTACAAGTCTGACAAATTCGCCAAACTAGAGGTGACACACGTCCGCGCGACCACACTCAAACACCACAGCATGCCTTCAATCACAGCTCAGCTTCGTTTCTTCAATCATCACCATAATCGCCGTCCCATTTTTTTTTTAGCTCTGTGTTTTTTAATTGATTCCAGGGGCGAACGCGAGCCGCACTGTTGGACAACCTCCACGATGAGCTGCACAGACAGAGCCAGGCAACACTGGGTCTGAGCCAAGCAGGAGAGGAAGACAAGCTGGAGAATGGGGGCCACGGGGGTCTGCTAGAGTCCTTTAAGGTGAACATGAACCTGGACAAAACATATATGTGACACTGTAATATTCTCGCAGCTCTTTGACATTTATTTAATCACCGCCATTACAGCGAGAGGTGAGATGTTCTTGCTGTAGGTCAACTTAATGTCACAGATCCGCAAGATGACTTAAACCATCAGTTGCTGCTGCTTTTCTCTATACTCTAAGTATTTGACCTTATATGAAGAAAGTGTGTGGGTGTGTGTGCATGTGTCTGAAAATAATTGCATACACTATTGTGCTTATGTATTTATAAAATTGTTCCCTTTCTCTTTAATTGTTCTCTTCCGCTGTCTAACTGTCTGTCTCATCACTCACTGTTTCTTCACACTCCTTTGTCCTAAACCAAAGGCTAATTGATGTTAATGTGACCATTAAATGGGTATTTCCATCTGTGTGTGTAAGTGTGTGTGTGATGAATGTGTGACTTATGTGACAATTTGGCTCTCTCGCTCTTCACAGGCATTATGGACAGCTACTTTGCACTTTCTGCAGTCAGTCCCAGGGGGTGCTGTTCTCATTGCTGTCCTGGCAGTCACTGTGTATTATCTGTCTGCATTACTGTAAATTCAACAGAGGATCGCAACTTCATTAATAAACATGATTTCATATGATGTTGTTTGTCTTTATGCTTTCAAAGTAGCAGAATTAAAATGGCAAAACCTTAAAATGTCATAGAACTGTGTTTTTTATTTGAATTTTACTGTCTGGAATTTAATTTAGATTTGTTTTCAATGATCTCAATGAATATAAAGTCATTAGCATAATAACAATCAACACATGTCCATTCACCCACTCCAACTCCCTTGGCTTCATTCTTAGAGAACTGCGTCCCCTGGTGGTTGCACTGTGCAATTTCATCTATGACCCTCAATTTAATTCCTATGCTACATTTGAACTGAAAAAAAACCTTACTTTTGTTCTGTACCTTTTACTTTCCACATCTCCGTGCTTTCACATACACTCTCTGTGCCATCGCCATTTCCTTCACTCATCTGCTTCTTCCCGTCTCCTCTGTGTCCTCCTCTCCCTCATCCACTCACTGTCCGTTTCCTCTCCCTCCTCCAGAGAGCCATGCGTGTCAGGAGCCACTCCATGGAGACCATGGTGGGGTCTCACCGTCACAGGAGCCCCGGGGTGGGAGGTGGGGTCCCGGCCAGCGTGAGTGGAGGAGGGCTGCCGCAGAGCACCAGTGAATGCACAAAGAGCACCTTCACTGTGAGTAAGAGGGCAATAAGGGAAGGGATAGAGGGATGGTCACTCAGAATAGGATGGAGGGAACAAGCAAGGGTTAGAGCATGGTTTTAAATAAAAGTACTATAATATTAATGATAATGGGAAAAATGTGCACCTGTGTTGTCATTTTAGTGAGCTCAGTGACTCTCTTTTAAACTATGCAGAGACAAAGCTTCTATGTCAACCAGTGATTTAGTTAAGGGACAATTGTTTAATCTAAATTTGCTATTAAGAGCTTGTCCCATTTATTTTTTAAAAAAGGGCAAACCTAATTCTGTAATCTGTGATCTTCAGCCTCCTGGGTTGTCCGCCAAGTCTCCTCTGAAGAGCCCAGTGAAACGGCGTTCAGGCCTCTTCCCTCGTCTCCACTCTAGCACAGAATCCCCTTCGGACAAACACACACGCAGGTTGGTTCCACTTTTTTAGAAGTTGCTGAACTTCCTGTTCAGTATCAAGATCATGTACTGTCAGTAACAGAAGTCCAGGAAGTCATGTGTCATGTGTTTTCTTTTGTCTGCAGCGACCAAAAGCTTGCAGAGATCTGCCCACTGTCCCAAGAAGTGAGGTCAGAGACATCATCCAATCCCAGCTCACCTGAGATCTGCCCCAACAAAGAAAGGTAAGACCAGAATGGCAAACTGGGTGAAGCTGGCCTTCACTAAGTGGTCTGCTTTTGTCTCATTTTCAGTTTATCTGCATCTCTGTTTTCCTCAACAGGCCATTCATCAAGCTGAAAGAGTGCAGCAGCGGTAGACCGAACATCTCTCGTTCCTCATCCAGCACCAGCAGCTTCAGCAGCACCACGGGAGAAACAGAAGCTCTGGAAGAACTGGAGACAGTGAGCGATACACTCAGAGTTTGTCTGAATAATGTAATCTTGCCGTCACAAGAGGAGAGAATAGAGAGAAAGCAGAACTGGAAACACATTCTTAAAGTAGAGTGAGGCTGTTGGTGACGACGAAGCTTTCATGGGTGAAACAGTCTGTCATTACCAGGAACTGTCAAACAGGGAGAGCTGAACATTACCACATTGATTATAATGATTACAGCTCCTCTCACTTTCTGTGCATCAGATGACACAGCTTGTCAGTGTTGTTTTAGTCCATGTGTGAAATGCTGTCAAATCATTCCTACTCTTACCATTTAACTGGAGTGCACAGATTCACAGTGTGCTGTTAAAACTCATATTGAAGGCCAGAGAAAATAATGAGCTGTGTAGCAGTAAAATACACCAATGATCACCATAAGGGGAAAATAAATAAAATCTTGCTTTCCCTGAAAAGACCTCATTAAATCTGGATGAGTTTAAATGAATTGTTCAACCTGAAATTCTGAGATTCACTTACTCACTTTTTTGCTGAGAGTTCAGTAAATATGAGGGAACTGTTCAACTTAGCTTAGCACAAAAAAAAAATTAATATGTTATGTCTTGTTGTTAATCCATACAGAAACCCATGTGTAAACAAGCTGTCCGTACTATTGCAGGGAAAAGACCTGGGGAACCTATAAGACAGTCCAGCCCATATCACCCAAAAAAACAGCTTTCATTTTTGCACTGCAGTTTTATTTTGAACATGTTAATTTGTGAACTTTGGAGATGCTGACAGGGGCATTTTTGTTACCTTTGGACAGGGCCAGGCCAGCTGTTATCCCATGTTACCAGTGGTTATCTAGCAGCAGCCTCTTGGGCTTAAAAATGAAGCCAACATAGAAGTGCCAACACTGCAGTTCTTTGAATGGCCACTTGAGGCTGCCTCAAGAAGCAAGTAAATCCTCATAGACCCCCGATGTTAAAAGCCCAACTTAACAGCAGTAATAAACATGTTTACAGCCTGGTTTCTATCGCTATCTTCTCCCCTTTCATGACAACTGTATGAGGGGGTGAATTTTTATAAAAGTCAGTTAGATTTTATTAAGGCGTAAAGTTATGCATAATGAGAGTGGACTACTTTGAGTAACAGGTTGTCTGCTTCTGGCCCCCAAAAAACAAAATGGCGACAGCAACAATGCCGAACTCAAGGCTTCAAAACCAAAGGGTGATGTCACGTCAGCTACATCTACTATTTTGACGGTCCTATGCTAATCGAGGCTAACTGGCTACGGATTGTAGCTTCAAAGAAGTGAATAAATGTGTTTTCCAAAATGTTGACCTATATTTTGCAGCTGTAGCTTTCACTCTTTGGAACTGTGTTCCCTTAGATATAAAAATCGCTGAGTCAATAAATATTTTTAAGAAGCTATTAAAAATTCATTTGTTTCATGAGCACTTTTCAATCATGTGTTTTTGCCTCTTGTGCAGCTCTAATGTCTTTTATTTTCAGCCTCTCTGTCTTATTACGCAGCACCTTGTAACTCTTGTTTTGAAAGGTGCTTTATAAATAAAATCTACTTCTTGGAGATTTCTGCCAGCTTAATTTTAACCCATATTTTGCAAATGATCACAAAAAGAAAGCCACATTCTGTTGGCTCATCCCTGCAAAGCATATTTTCAAGTGCTGAACATTCAGTGCGTCTAACTTTGCTGACAGGAAGGTTTAAGTCAGCTTCAGGAAAACATCACTTCCTGGATTCACCGAGCCTCTTACATCTTCCATCTCTTTCTCCATGTTAAATGTCTTTGTACTTTCCATCCACTAGGCCACCCATCCTTGTATAGCATCCTCCTCTGCCTTCAGTCCTTCCCTCAGTGTCGACAGCCAGGGATCAGGTACGCCTGTCATCATGTGCCGCAGTCCAACAGGTAAACCTAGGATTTCACAGAGAGTATTCACATCCCACTGTCAGCAGTTTAACAGGATGACATCCTCGATTTGACAGATTCATGAGTATTTCCTTCCTGTCTTTTCCGTTTCCTTTCCATATTCAGCAGACGTGAAAAGTAAGACGTCACCGAGGTCAAACTTGAAATTCCGCTTTGACAAAATGAGCCACTCATCCACAACTGTAAGTCTTAAGATTCCTGCCTGGTCAGCGAATTTTAATGAATGTCTTTTGAGACGTTTCTTATTACAAAGTGCCAAAAATATGTCACATATCAAATGTTTCAGAGTTAGAACTTTTTAAAGCAGACGTACAACAACATAATTTAGTGCAGTAGGCTGAAAGCAATGAGAAAATGTCCCCTGGTGAGTTTTTGATAGAATCACTGTCCATCTTACGGACATCTCATTATCTCGGGATCACTGTAATGTCATTGAAACACATGAGCTGGAGTTGGGTAATAGGCCCAGAGTGAAAGATGCATGCTTTCAGTGAACATTCTCCTCTAACTGGCCTCTCTGTTAACCTTCTTCTCTTTCAGTCCGAGTAGCCTTGTGGAATGGAAATATCAGACTTGCACAACAAAGGGACCGCGCGGGTCGACGGAGCTGCAAAAATTAAAAAAAGAAATCACAACAACCACAAAATCACTGTAGAACCACTTCCCTACGCCAAGGATAATCTGACAAGATTACCAACTGCACCAGAGTCCCCACAAACTATAAACTAACTGACAATACTGTGAGTGTATAGTGCAGAGAAGCAGCTGACATGTTCGCTTTCTTTTTAACCAGCCTTAGGCGACACAAATTAGTCAGTACTTTGCCGATGTTACAAGTTGCTGCATCTTTGTTAATTGTTCACATTACATGGAAGTCCTCGCATGGCTGTACTACTGTGAGTGGAGGCCGAGCCAGTCTCTGCTTCAGCTTTTTCTCAAGCATCTAGTTTAATAGAGAGAAACGGTGATCTAGAGGAATGGTGCCATGAGACTCTTTATGTAGTTGACTGGTCAGTGGAAAAATCATCTTTAAGAATTGTCAGGAACATCAGGATGTTCCCTTTTTGCCTTTGCCCTTGAATGGTACGTCTGGCAACAGTTCCTCTTTTGCCAAAAAAAGTACACAGAGACACAGACAAACTCACACAAGCACAGAAACATAATGTAGACTTACAGTAGCAGCACTTTAGAGGTGACAATACTGGGAGTCTCAATTCTCCACCGCAGGATCTGAGCTTGTTTTTTGCATAGAAAAACGCCTTACTAGAGAACACCTTTGATTTTTTTTAGATGCTTTTGTAACCTCGCTAGCTGCTGTGTTGTGTCTGCTGCACTATCAACACAACATCGCTGAAATTCAGTCAATACCTGACAGCATTTCTGTACCTTTAAGGGTAACTTCTTCAAATCCCTGAACTCAAGTGCTTGGTTAGTGGAAATTAGCTCATAGGGGGCACAGTAGGAGACACTGCCAACACATTTTGCCATAAGCTTATTTTAGCCAAAGCTGCGCCTTACAATCTATCAAAAGCCCTTTTCACCACTGATGATCTATTTCTCTCTGCCTCTCTCTTTCTCTCTGTCTGCCTGTCTGTCTGACTGTCTGCTGTCTCTCTCACTATGTGAGAGGACAGCAATCTTCTGGATCCGGTTACAGCACAGTTGTGGGTAGCCGATCAACACCCACATTTGCTGAAAATAGACGTTGCACTTACTGAAAACATTTCACCTTCTTATACCTCCCATTGAAGCTTGCTAGCTCGGTGTATCTGTGTCTATGTTCGATGGAACTTTTGAACAGGAAGGGTTTGAAGTTTCCCAGCATGTGAGCTGATGACGATGACTTGAAAAAAAAAGATGCTTCAGGTTAAATGAACCTTTGAACCACACTTTAGCAAAAACACTTTGAATGTGAACTTAGAGCTTTTTTGCCCTCATTTGTTTGTTTTTTGTTTGTTTGTTTGTTTTTTATGCTTTGTTAGTTGTTAATATGAAGTCTCTTAGACGTAAATGGCAAAGCCAGTTGCTTACAAGCACAACAGGACAATAGGTCTACACTAGTCCTCAACTATACCCTAACATTAGCCTGGAGCTGCACAAATTAGAGTTAGCAGGGCAAACTGAAAGTGTGCTAATCAAGAAAAAGCTTAAAGACACACAAATGTGTTTGTGACCAAACAACCAAACTGGAAGGTCTTTGGAAGAATGTCAGTGTACTCTTACTGTGGAGTGAACCATTCCTGGATGGCTCAATAGTGTGTGAAGTTCTGTCACATCAAACTCAAATCCCAGAGGCTTGCAATTTAGGTGGCATTTTAACTTGCAAAGCCGCTGTTAAGTTCCTTGATAAGTACCTCAAGGAACTTAACAGCGGTGACTAATACACACTGTGCTCACTTAGCGTAGGCCGGTGATTACCTCGAGCAAGGGAAGCAGGGACAGAAATCACACAAAAGTGGGACGTTCAGATGTTATTTAGTTCGTAGCAGGTATCGCCTAAATGCCCTGCAGCCTTTCCTCTGTTCATATGCTTAATTTATTAAACTGATAACTTCTTTTGCATTGATGTCATGTAAAAATGTAACTGCAGAGTATGCTAATTAATAAGGTAAAAATGATTAAAGGAAATATATTAATTTAAAAGATGTCTAAACATGTATATGTATATTTGGTTATGTAACGTGCCATTGAGAATTTATTCTAAAATAAAATGTTGTATTTTGTGTCATTTATGTGGTTCCTCATTTTTAAAATATCACTTGCTCACAGCTCAACACTGCGGTGTTTTTATTCACACACATCAGAAACATTATCATATAGCATTTGCTTCACATTTTAAAAACTGCAATACCTTTAAATTGGTCGGACTGCACTGAGTGTTTTGCTTGTCCGCAGTCACATTTCCAAACAACAAAAGTGGTGACATCTGTGAAATGATTCCACAAAGCTGAGTTTTTTCTCCTCGCAGCACCTCAGGGTGGTTCAGCTGGTTGATGCATGCTGCAATATCTCCTCATTATCTGCTTCACTTGCTGTCTGTTATGCTACCTGCACATGGAGGATTTTTGGCACTTAAAACAGTCACCGCTTCCATGTCAGAGCGTATTTAGGACAGTCCACATACATGGGTAGGCAAAAATGACTCTGCTGGATTATTTTGGGTCTTATTTTGTCCTCTGCTTTAATGGTTTTATACAAAACGTGGGTGAAGTCAAACAACAGTCAGAATGTCTCAGATGCAGTCCTGCAATGAGAAGCTCCCAGGTTACACAAGTCTTTATCGAATGCCTCCCGAAGACGTCAAAGATCAAGCAAGTCCCACATAACTGATCCTCAGCAGACAATTTTTCAACAGCAGTCAGGAAAATCTGAGGGATGAGTACACAGTGGACTGGTCAGGCGCTCTGGTGGCTCCCTGCTGTCTCAGTGCATCCTGGGAAATGTCTGCATACACCACCTGCAACATTGTGAAGGAAAAATAATTACTGAAGTGCATATGAGGGCTCAGGCATGGGCTGCAGACCTATGCAAGGCTAGTCAGGGGAAACAAGGGCACTGCAAAGGGCATCCTGTCTTGAAACAGGATGTTCACCCACCTCAGTCTTTTGTTGGGACTTGGGGGCAGCTGCAAAATACAAACAAAAAGACAAGTTGGTGAAAGGAACTGTTGTGACACTGCAACAGGTAACTTTTATATTAGTGTAACAGGCTACAGAATGAGAATGAGATACCTTTGCGAGGGGATTTGCTACGTTTCTGTGGTACAGGGCATCGAGGTGGAGGCTGTGGAGCTGGGTGTGGTTGGTCTGTGTCTACAGCTGCATGAGTGGATAGCGTCCTGGGAAGTGTCTGAGGCTTGACTTTTGAACTCAGACAATAAGCCAATCCCAGAATGATGGGAAGGCAAAGAGAAGCACTGGCACAGACCAGAACCCTGTGCAATACAGTCCTCTGAGAGGTGACAGCTGGGGCAGAACACAAATAATACAATTAGATTTTTCTGTGCACTCTAACATATTACAATGATAATATATATGATTCTACATACCTGCAGTGACATTCACATATTTCAGATGTCCCTGCTGAGTTTCACCATCAGCCCATTTAACTTTGCATCCATAGGAACCTTCATCTAATTGGGTGACACTCAGTAAATCTAAAATTAATTTAGTTTGATTGGCTGAGAGCATCACATGCCTCACACGGTGCCTTACACTTAACTCTTCACCTGTCGAATTAGTTCGTATCCAGGTACCTTTCCAGTAGTCTCCACAGTGCTGGACCACACAGGACAGAGACTGACTGCCCCCTGCTGGGACATCAAATGTCTCACGCGTTGCCAGAACATCATGGCTGCATTCTTCCACACTGAGACCTGAAAAAAGGGAAGTCTATTTTAGCTCATTTAAAAAAAGTAAAGTGTAAATGTCGTCATGTTGTGCAATGGTAGTGACTGTTACCACCTTGATGTACAATGTTTCCTCGAAGCCATTTTAGAGAACAACCAAAGACAGTATGTGACCATTAAGAGTCTGAACATTTGACGGCTTAAGAAAATTGCACAGTTATTCCATGTCATGTAACAACCTAACCCAAACAAATGGTCAGAAGAGCATAATATAATCATATGTTTGTATGTCTATATATCAGACTTCATTCAGATTACTGTGTAAACAACTGTGCAGTCACACAGTAGCATGATGTAGACAGATTAAGCAACTGCAGACACACACACACACACAAGATTGCACAATTTGGTACATCTGATCATTTTTTTCAACAGACATACATCTAAAGGCTAAGTTTTGTTTCAACATTGTGGGGGGACACATATGTAACAGGGGTTTTTGTGGTCCTCTGCCAGAAAAAGTTGAGTGTCACACAACTGGTGAATTTCTGGTGAACTTTTAGGCACCAATTTGTGCCTTTTCTGCATCAATTCATGGTGTGAATGTCTTTCATTTTGTCAAGATAAAATAATTTGGGTTGTTTTGTTGTTTTCTGACTTTAGGATCAGACCCAAATAATTTCCACATGTCCTGAACAAATAGTTTTAAATCTGAAATAAAAGATTTTAATGAGAAAATGGAATGAACGATACCATGTATCTACATTTTAGGAGACATACAGTTTGACAAACATTCCACATGCTGAATACATACACACTTGAACATGATTGTGATTACCACATTAAATGGGTGTGAGGCTGTCCAAAAACTGACTCATCAAATATTGATAATTTAAATATCAATAAGTCATAATAGCAACTTCCTTACAAGATCTCAAAGACTGAGTTACCTTACACAAGCTACTGCGACAGAGCTGAATTCAAAGACAAGACGGTGTAGTCTTACCAACATGTATGGGGCAGATTTTCCATGTTTATAATGAGAATTTGAACTTACTTACCAGTGTGAAGAAGGCAGAAACAGCTGATGACACCGAGGAGAAGGTAACGCATGTCTGCTTGTAACAGCAAGATTCATCACAAGTCGATTTTACTTCCTCTGTTCAGATAAAGTCATGGCTTGTGTGGAAGGCTGTTGCCTGGCTTCATTGGAAACTGCTTGTTTAAATTGTTGTCAGGCGCCCGGAGTCCATCAGCTCACTCTTTCTCTTACTTTCTTTTCCTTTTCTCAGTAACTTGACAGTTTCCTTTATGCTGCTGTTTCTCTTATCCAGATGGACGTAAAGGAAGGAAGTGCCCCATTACACACACACACATTCACACACACACGCACACCAGAAAGCTCACATGCTAAATTACAGGAAGAAATGACCTCATGAACAGGAATATAAACTTCCCAGCAGGAAAGGGGCCAATTTCCAGGAACAGTTATACAGAGAGAGGAAAAGTGAGCAATATCAAAACTGACTTATTTCTTAGTTTTGCACATTTAATTTGTAATTTGTGATACATTTAGCCTACGCTTTTCTAAAATGCCTGTGATGCATGGTCACACAGGCCGAAACACATGGCTCTCACAGTCATCTTGTTTCACAGGATGCTTCTTTCCATGCCTTGACCTCCTCTGGCATGAGCATTTGCTTTGTATGTAGTGTGTAGTTGGTTAGAAATGTAACAGCACAGTGACTGAATAACTCTTTATAGCTACTGAGTTGTTGCACTGATGACTGTCTTTTGGCTCAGCACACAGTAGTCACCGGGTTTTGGTTGCTGTCATCATTCCTTGTGTACATACTTGACAGAGATCCCCCTCTCGTGTACTGTCAATGTCAGTGATGACATGGAGTCAGTGGAGTAGATCTATGCAACTTACCAACTCTTGCAAAGCGTTGTTTTATTTTGTAAACACAACCGGATGTTTGATGCGCAGTTGTTTTGTTACGTTTGACTTTGAGCGCGCTCGTTTAACTTTACGCCGCGCGCTCCCACTCACGTGATGTGTGGGAATAACAGAGGAAGCGAGAGGAGTGGTGCCTTCTGGATAATAATGCAAAAATATGACGGCTGGAAAGTTCTCTTTTTTTATGTGAGGCAGCATTAATCAGATGACAGTGTGTCAGGGGTTAAATTTAGGTTACTTGCAGCAGGAGAGAGATGTAGAGAGGCTTAAAATGGTCACCAAAAAATTGAGTGAAAACTTTATTAAAATCATTTAAAATTATAATATTTTTACCCATGTTAAACTCTGGTTTATGGGCTAAAAGAAAGATTAATTAACTAAAAGGATCTGTCTGCTCTTATACAATTTGTAAAACCAAAAATAACACATTTGTATTCCTTCATAATGTAACCTACTACTACCACTACTACTACTACTACTACTATAATACTATTCTTTCCCTTTCCTGTTGTGTAATTTTAGCTATTAGCCGACTGTGTTAAACAGCTCTTTCCTTACTTAGGGACTAACATTGGCTGTGATATTAGTTCCAAACAAGGAAACCACAACTATGGAGCTCTCACAGTTTCCTGGCCCCCTCTCCACCAGTAGGTTATTACATTACATCTGAGGTGCAGAGTCATAGCAGGTCTAAATTTAAAGTCTGCCAAAGCAAGTACCAGGTGACAATCTTGTTGTGAGCAATGTTTTTCTTTCAAAGCTGTGTTACAGGGGGAACACCACCTAAATGAAGAATTCCAATATAATATTTCCATGGCCTGTGAACATGAGCTACTCTTTGTCAAAGACAGGAAGCAGAGAAGTAGTTTCAGTTTCAAACTTATGATGGCATCAAAACATATTTTGTGGACATGCAGAATGTTTCTATTATTTATTTTCTTGCTCAAATTAGCTTTTTTTCTTTTGTAGTTTTATCAGGTCTGACACAGAATAAAACATTTGGCTGGCTGCTCTCAGTGTCATCTCTAACATCTTGGACTGGCCCCTGACTCTTAATCTGATATGTTGGTCATATATATATATATATATATATATATATATATATATATATATATGTATATGTATTCCCTCCAGATTTGTAAGATGCTTCGCGTCTGGTCTGCTAAATGTCCCCCAGAGGTCTGTGTCACTGACTCTCGTTTCTGGAACAGTCTTCCAGAGGATGTCAGACTCTGTGATTCAGTAGACAGCTTCAAACGAAATCTTAAAACTTAGCTTTACGTTTTTTTTAACTTGCATTTTAGTTAATTAATTGGTATCAAACCTAATTCACACGTTTTATGTGCATGAGCGTGTGTGAGTGTGTGATCGAATTTGATTTACTCTGTCTTATACTGTCATTTTATTATGTAAAGCACTATGAGTTGCACTTGCTGTATGAACTGTGGTATACGAATAAATTTACTGTTATTATCTTCCCCAATTTATTGTTTATGGAGCACCGCCAGGCTTTAGACCACATAACATCACAAATTTGAGTTTTAGCACTCTAGTGTTGTTTACATTTACTAACATTTTTGGACTGTCTTAGACCAAAGGAATAGCATGTATGGATTTTGAAAATTGGCATAGTTCCCCTTCAGATGTTTTAGGTGTAAGAATTTATGGCTGTATAAGGCCTGACTGACACTGTCTTATTTATTTTGTATTGTCCTGGGATTTTGCCGGGTAAGAACTTATTGCTATAATGTTTTGGTTTCAAGTCTCTTCATTTTTTATTTTGCAATTTTAAAAAATAAATAAATATAGGCCTATATATATATATATATATATATATATATATATATAAAATAAATGAGGATTTTTTTTTAAATTGCAATAAATAATTAAACAATGGAATAAGAAGCAATTAATGTTTCCAGAGTTCTCTAGTGTAATAACAATATTTTTTTTAAATTAATTTGTTGTGGATTTTCATTTTGTGATCTGTCCCACCGCCCGAACTCCGCCCACCCGCCACGTCAAAGACCGACCGCGAGTCCAAAAACGAGCGCACCCCGTAATCACACTGACTGACTGTTGGTGAATGAGATAAACAAAGAGCCGGTGACTTTTCAGGAAAACAGACAACGCTCCTCAAGCTCCTCCGAAACATGGAAACTGGTAGGTCGAGTGCCTTTTCATCCTGTTTCAGTCACGGCGGTTTGTGCTGCTGGCAGCCTGTAATTTGACAGCTAGAGGATGACAGCTGAGGGAGCTAACAGGCTAACTTAGCATTCATTGCGTTAGCATGCGAGCCTGCTAGCATGACTTTGCCGTCGTTTACTCATCTAGGTTTGTCAGTTCATGCCGATACACTGTCAGCAAGGTACCGACATCCAAACTGGAGATACAGACCTCTTAAACAGCTTCACACGGTAGTTTAAAGCTGGTGTCAGCCACAGGAGCCGGAAATGTTAGCATCTGTAGCTAGCGAGTGGAGAATGGAGTTGGAAATGCCAGAAGCTGTCAAAGTCTTTAAAGTGGCAGCGATTCATTGTGGAGAAGGACAAGAAGAGAGATCAGTTACTCCTTTATTTCACCACTCTGTTTACAGGTTATAACACAGACTACTGGTTTGAGTTAACCTTTAGTCAAACAAGTTAGGTGAGTTTGATTGTTTCCATTTCACTCACCAACTTACCCTCAGGTTTCATAACACTTCTTTTTTAAGCAGGCAAATGTTTTGGCTTTGGTCAGATGGTTATTTGGAGACCTGTGTTAACCAATTGCTCTTTGCTAAAGCCATTTTATTTTCCTATATTTAAAAAAGTGTGAATTTAAGAATGGATTTTGATATTTTATTTTATTCTTTTATTACTCTGATCTTTGGACTGAGGTTTTGTGAGCTGTGGAGCCTCCACTGTTAGGCTTCATGCCAGCTGCAGTTCAGCCGTCTGCACATGAAGCAGTGATGGGCATAATAAAATGCCTAGCTAATATAAAGCCAGTTGTGTAACTACTGGTGTGTAAATTTGCAAGTCACCCTGGCTGCCTGTGCTATGCCCCTCTCCATAGAAAACCCACTGTGATGTATGTTCTAAGTATTCATGCCTCCACTTGTTGAATAACAGCGAGAGCAACCAACTAGGCTTTCAAATATCTGTTCTTCAGCACACTTCTCCTACATTGTGCTTGTAATATCTGCTGTCAGGTTGAAGCTGTAGGCTAATACTGTGTTACAGATTGAAAATTCATCTCTTACTATTTCCCCTTTGTTATCTATCCATAGTCATCAGTGTCAAAAAATTCAACTGTTGCGCCGTAAGCAAAAAGACATGTTGACACGGGACCCCATGCAGGTCTCTCAAAATATTCTCTGCCTTAGGCCTGGTTCTGCGTTTTCTGATGGTATGGGCATGACAGTTAATGAAGTTTGACACTGTCCTAATCTGCGGCGGTCACTGCATTTGTGTCGATGGAAAATAACAGAATGCGGCTGAGAGAGAGGGGTCGAACTCTAGGCAGCATGCATGACTAGGCAATGTCCCTTTCAATGTTTAATTGCTCTGCACTATTATTTGACGGAATTACAAACCACACACTAGTGGCGGTTTGTTCTGTCAGAGTGTGTGTGCGCCTGTCCTTCCCCCATCCAGCAGGACGAGACAAGCTTTCCAGTGTGTTCCTCTCCCAGATGGAGCCAGATGAGTGAAGCCACTTATAGAGCTGCTAAAAAGCATTCTTGATTACTTCCTTGTTTGTCTTTGTCTTGTCTTTTGTCCTATGCCAAGCCTGTCCTTCGTTCTTCACCAGAGCTTTAATCATGATTGTGCTCAGTATCTTCAATAGACGACTCTTCACTATAGTCTATGGATGGTAGAAAAAGTGATGTCCTAGACTCTTGTAGTATTCAATAAATGATGTGCTGTTAGTTCATGACTATTGATCTGGTATTTTCCAGGCATTATTGTGACATCTGAGTACATGAGTGCTCATAAATCAGATCTAAAGAGGAAGTGTGTATGGCTAAAGTGCACCAATGAGTCATGGGAATTGGGACAGTAAGAAATTCCTCTTTGTAGTCAGCTGTCGGACGATCTAGCTTTGAAAGGCTTCCTGTTACATGTTAGCTTTATTTGTGCTTGTCTTCCCACCTTCATTATTTGAGCATTCATTCTGTCATTAACTCTTCCTGTTCTTTATTTTTCCCTTCATCCTCCCTCCTCTACCTCCCCCAGGTCTGAGTCAGGAGAAGGTAGCCACCTTCCAGAAGCGGCTGCGGGCCGAGCCACGCTACCTGTTGGCCCAGAATGTGTCAACCTGCATTGACCCATTGGAGGTTTGTCTGCACCGGCAGACTGTCCAGGATACTGTGCACATCTTCCAGCACTCTATTCCCACAGAGGGCAAGCCCATCACCAACCAGAAAAACTCAGGTAACAGGGTGTAGCAACATTATTGATTATACGTGTATCTTTTACAATACAAAGAAATGTGTCCATATGTGGGTGTAGGTGAATGTCCTAGCTCTTGGTTCATCACATGCAGGTGTGAACTGCAGTTTGGTGAACTTGCATATCTGTTCTCACTGCAACATTAGAGAGCCCAAACAGATATTACTCGGTGCACATTGGTCAGTGAGTGAAGAAATTTCTGAAGTAAACAGCTCAGAATTGACATGTAGACATGTTCATACCCCTGTGTCACAGCATGTGTTCATTTTAATGACTGGAAGACAAGCAGCAAAGATATCCTCAAGTTATATATATATTTTATAATATATTTTTTGACTGCAATTATCTATCACAAATGATGGATAAGCATGCTCTAACTTTTGATATATTTCAGTTTTGTTTGGAGTGTGCACTGTATTTGCATGATGTTTGAAGTTCCTTAAATTTGATTATTCAAATCAGTTGCCAGCTGGATTATTAATTTCCTTTTAAAAGCACTAATTGTTCTCCAGTTTGCATTATTGTCTGCAGCTCACAGTAAAATCACAGTAAAAAAAAAAAAAAAAAAGTCTAGAGTTGCATGCACTTTGAGCATCCAGCAGACAGCCCATGCCCACGGCATTATAAAGCCAACCATAGGTTTTGGGACTGAAAAATAAATGTATCCCCTTAGACAGCCATCAGTTTAGTTCAACATGGTATGAATAAACTAGGGATGTACCGAATATTCGGTAACCGAATATATTCGGCCGAATATTGCAAAAAAACACACATTCGGTATTCGGTGGAATAAGTGAAAAGCAAGGTCGAATAATAGCGGCAAGGTTTGATAACGCGAACAAACATCGTGCGGTGACGGATGGAGTAAAATGTCGGCAGTGTGGTGATATTTTACTCCGTCTGTCACCGCACTCGCATTTGCGACTAAAAATAGTTTTGTGCGGGCAAAATAAATCATTCAGCACACTGTGTGAGTACAGATTTCAACCAGCAGCAGAAACGAAACGGCGAATCCCGCCGGTTGTGGGTTGAACGGGGGTCATAGACAGAGACAGGAACATATTCCTGTCAAATATGGCGGCACATGATAACGGCTTACCGGCGACGGAGAAGTCCGACTCCAGGTGAATAACTTGTTGTCATGACTGCCCAGTAGTACCTGAACAGCTGAGCCATGGCGGCACACAGTATGTGGCGTATCAGAGGAGAAACGAGCCGTTCACATTACTCTTTGTGGCAGGTAACGGCCCACAAACCTCACCGCACTTTAGGGACTGTTCTTTACTTATGAAGGGACTGTCAGGGGAGGAGGGTGGCTGGTTGATTTTATTTCATTTATTTATTTTATTTTGATCCCCCCTATGTTAATCACTTATTGATGCTGTTTTTGAAGTATGAATAAGTCAATAAGTAATTTATTCCATTGAAATATCATTGATGTATTATAGAAAAGTGATTTATCTTTTTATAAATGACAAAAGGCACATCTGCCTCATTTTTGCTGCGGTATCGTGATACTACTCAGGACCATGATACTTTCATTGGTATCGTACCGTGGGTCCCAATTTTGGTACCGTGACAACACTAATCTGGTTCATCTGCAGAAACTAATGAAAAACTAAACAACGGCATTCGGTACTCGGTATTCGGCCAAACGTTTAATATTATTCGGCTTTGGCCACATTTCGGTGCATCCCTAAAAATAAAAAAAAAACCTACAGAGACATAAAACTTTCTCCAGATATCCTACAGCAACCTACCAAGCTTTGGTTGACATCAACATGCCTTTGTTAGCATCCTCAAAAAGATTACACGGTGAACATGCAGTAATTATCAAACCAGCGCCAAACATTCTGTGTCGGGCACATCCCAGTTGTCCTGTGAAGTAATCTAATGACCAGGTGACTCTAGCCTTTAAGGATTAGAAGTTATATATAAAGATGCCTGTGTGTTTGAGACTTGTTAATTAAATGTAGAGTACAATTAGCATACCTGTTTGCCTGTACAACACATGTCACTGTAAGTCCTCACTGACCTGCATATCTCTGTCCGTCTTTGTCTTCTTTTTGCCACTAGGGAGATGTTGGATCTTCTCGTGCCTCAACGTCATGCGACTTCCCTTCATGAAGAAATTTAACATAGAGGAGTTTGAGTTTAGTCAGTCCTATCTCTTTTTCTGGGACAAGGTAAGACGCAGAACCACACATCCGTTATCTGCTCGTCTGTGTGTTTTTTTCAGTCTTCATAGGCTGAGAGATGCACTTTGTAGTTGATCTCTTTCCGCTGTAGATTTATTTAATAGTTTTCTAATCTTGTTTTTTAGTTGCATTCGCTAAGTATTCTTTGTAGTAAACGTTTGCAAATCATAAGTGTGATGTGGTTGTATGGAAGGTGTGATTGCTATCATGTTGTTGTTGGTATTTCTTCATATTTTTCCATTTTCAGTGTTTGTTGTTTTGCAGTCAGGACACCATGTGAGTGTGTGTGTAAATGTGTGTGCGCATGTGCATTGGTACGGTATCACTGTGCGGCACTCTACTACTATGCAGTCATTGTCCCACTAAAACCCTCTTTTGTGTGTTTTGGTCAGTGCTCTTCCAGGGCTGACGTCACAGTGACACCGTGCTAGATGTTTTTATCTCTCTGTGTCTTTCTCTTTATGACCTTTTTCTCCCACATGTTTAACCAGTTAGTTGTTTCACCTTAAACGTTCTTGTCCTTATTACAAGTGCCAGTCGTAGGGACTAACCCTGACTGTAATATCAGTGCCAAATACATAAACAATAAATGTGGAAATCTAAAAATATCCGGCCCCTCCTCTCAGCCGGGTTATTACATTACATCAGAGGTGCAGCGTTGTTGCAAGTCTAAATTTAAAGGACATGAAAGCAGGTCTCATGTAGCAATCTCTTCGTGAGCAAGTTGTTCAGGCTCAGTGTTTTCCTTTCAGATTTGTCAATAGTGTTCTTTTAGGTCTAATTAATGTGCTGTCTTATTTATTGTCTTTGGTTCTGGGATTTTGCCAGGTAATAACTTGATGCTTGTATGTTTCTGGTTTCAAATCTCAGGTCAAGTGAAGTGATTAGAGCAGTGATACTCAACTTAAAGCCTGTGGGCCACATCTGGCCCGTAATCTGGTGCTGGGTGGCCTGTCAACAATTTTCTAATCAACAATGAAAATAAATCTATTCACTCTATCCAAGTAGAGCTGGTTTATGAAAAAAGAAGTAGTGCCAGGGAAGGATTGCCCAGATCCCCCGACAGAGGTTCAGGCTAAGCCCTGAATGTCCCTAAACTTCCCTGTGTACACCTGACCTGTGCAGGGATGCTGCAACTGGCTGAATGTGACAGCCAAGGTCAAAAGGTTGATAACAGGCAATTCATTCATTACATATACTGATAAATATTGTTAATGTTTGTATGTTAACTGCCCCCTGGCCTTCTGTCAGTGGTCCCCGAGGAAAGCACTGAGTAAATTGTGCTTCAGAGTTTGAAGTCTTAAAGAAGTCGAGTCTCAATGTGTTAGTTTTGTCACTTGAGTCTAACTTTAGTCTTACACTTTTACATTTAATGTAGATGTTTCATTGCTGTTTTGTTGCTCTGGAAACAGCTTTGATCCCTGTTTACTTCCTGTCAGCTACTGCATTAACAGTCGGTCCAACAGGAAATACACTTGGATTTAGAATGTCTATGGTCTATAGTTATATCACGTTTTTAGACTGTGCAACCTCTCAGAGTTTGTCTATTTGGTCACCATGTTTTTCTGTTGTGTTTGGGTTTTTTTCTACAGGTTGAGCGTTGCTACTACTTCCTCCAGGCCTGTGTGGAGACGGCACAGAGGAAGGAGCCGGTGGACGGACGCCTGGTCCAGTTCCTGCTCTCCAATCCAACCAATGACGGAGGACAGTGGGACATGCTGGTCAACCTCATTGGTTAGTTCTCACCATAAAACATAATCACATTAACAGGAGGTTAATGTTGAATGATTGACTGAGCCGTAACAGCCGTTTGGTTATCAGGAAAATTAACGGTACCCACTTTAAATATGTTAATCTTCTCACAGAAGAAAAAAACACTGGTAGAACATTGGAGTTATTTGACTGGATTGAGAATATTGTTTAAAAATGTCTTTTATGCTCTCCTGTCTTTAGAAAAGTATGGCGTTATTCCAAAGAAATGCTTTCCAGAGTCACACAGCTCAGAGGCCTCACGCAGAATGAATGACATCCTTAATCATAAGGTGTGCTTACACATTTCCTTCACTTCAAAACTAATCAAGCTCACTTAATGGTGAGTCACGTAATGGGTGAGGCACTGCTGACTGTTGTTCTCGTCTCACTCTGTTACAGCTGAGAGAATACTGCCTAAGACTGAGGAACATGGTGGCCAGTGACGCTACTAAGGCTGAACTGTCTGATGCTATGGACAACATGATCGAGGAGGTGAGAGTGAAAGAGCACAAACAGCTGTTTCCTTGAGAATACAGGAAGTTTCACAGGCCACCAAGAACCTTTTGAGGAACTCAGGAATATAGCTCATTTTTAAATGGAGGAACTAAGGACTAAATTTAGTTCCTCCAGAGTAGTTTCATCTTGTGCCATATACAGTCCCTACTTAGGGGGAAGTCCTCTCCAAAAGTTCAGGAACTTTCAGGGCAGAGTTTGTAGGACTGGATGTTGTTGACTAATCAAACACAGACCTGCGGTTGCTTCAACCGAGTACAGCTTGAGTCGCAAATGAGGCAGCACTGGGTGACTCTGTTATCAATATTAGGACAAGGTACAGTGCAGTCACTTTTTGATCCAGTATTGGTCTAATTTGCTTCTTGAAGTTCTTGAGTTTAGTTCCTCCGGTCAGATAGTTTTATTAGACTGTTTTATGGAAAAGGGAGAATAGCGTCCCAGATTTACTCTCCAACATCACCTGCAGCAAAAACATGAATGAAAACAACAATGAACAGCAGACTTGTTTGTGGATATACATGCAATGGCCACTTTATAGGCACACCTGTGCTGTCTAATGCGATTCTATTCATCTGTCGGCCTTAAACTTTATTTTTATGATGCCTAAAATGTACAGTTTTCAAAAAAGTAGAGTTTATGGACGAGCTGTTTTGTTGCAGTAGATTGTATGGGTGTAACTAATAGGGCTGCATGATATGCAAAATTAGAAATAAATAAATCATATTGCAATATTGAGATTAGGACATGAGTCGCAATATTAGTGAGAATGGTAGTTTTTACATTTTAATTTCGTTGAAAATAGGATTTTTGCTGGGTTCTGCACCAAACCAGTATGTTCCCTTCTGTCTGCAATGTGATTTGTAGTTATGTTGTGACACATTTGACCTTCATCAAAAAATTGCAGTTCATGCAATTTGTATCTTGCACTTGGCCACATTGCAATTTTAATAATATTTCAGTTAACTATGCAGCCCTAGTACTTGATAGAGTGCATAGAAAAAATAGAGCACACCTCATTACCTTTGTAACATTGTCTCATTTCTGCCAGAAGAGGGTGCTGTCAAATAAAATTTAACGTCAGAGCGGAAACATCTTCCCGGTTTGATTCCTCAGAGAAGCCTTCATGTAATCAGTGTTTGGGTTAGAGTTAATCTTGGGCTAAGATAAGTGTGAGACGCTCAGGGTTCAGATTAAAAGTGTTACTTAATATAAAGAGATATAACAAATAGTAATGTAGTGATGCTTTGATCAGTGTTGACCTCTGATCAGTAAGTGTCAGCATTACACCATCCAAAGATCTGAGAGCCTAAATTAAAGCAGTTTCTTCATCATGACGAATATTTAATAATACACATACTGTCAGGGCACTATTAGAATGTAATATCAGAGTGATTTCATTCAACAAACAATTACATTAACAGCAGGTAACACATAGACATGCCAACAACTTGCATTTCAACCGATGTGCAGTACAGGGAGTAGTGATTCTTGTATACACAACTGCAATGGTTAATTGATTAGCTGTCAACTATTAAATTAATTGCCAGCAAATATGATAATCAGCCAATCAATTTGAGTAATTTTTCAAGAAAAAAAGTAAGGAGTCTCTGATTCCAGCTTCTTAACTAAGAATGATTCGTGGTTTCTTTACTTCTTGGTGACAGTAAAGTAAATGTCTTTGGATTGTGGACAAAACAAGACATTTAAGGACGTCACCCTGGGCTCTGGGAAATACTTACTTTTCACCATTTTTTGACATTTTATAGACAAAACAATTAATTGATTAATCGAGAAACTAATCGACATATTAATCGACAATGAAAATAATCATTAGTTGCAGACCTACTATAGTTCTATAGTAGTGAACAAGAGCTAAACATTTGCTCACTGCAGGTCCATTTACTGTTGTGCTTCCAAAATTAAACTCAAAATATCTACCTGTGTCTGCAGTGAACTGTGATTTTAACTTACCTTTTTAAGATGCATACATAATCTAAACATACCCATGAAAAATATACATATGCATTTTTAATTAATTTGCACACGTCATTTCTGGACTACACAGTGTGTAAAAGCAACCAATAAAAAAACCCCCAAACAACAAAAATCACCTGCCCACTGCCCGCATGTCACAAAGTTTAAGATAGTGATCTTGTTTATGGAACAATCACATCTACCACGAAGCATCTGAGGCTGGAAAGTGAAGACAAATTCACCTCCTAAATGAAAAAAAAGTGGAGATGCACATGTAAACAAACTCTTTCACGTTGTAACAAATGGAACACGTTATCATGTTCATGCATGCGTGCAGTGAAATGCAGTCATGTGCCTGCAGTGTGTGTTTCTTGTTGCGCGGACAGGTTTCCCTATGTAGGTGTGTACGTATATGAGGTTTTATTTACGCTTCCTGTGTGCGTGTGTCTGTGAGTGTGAATGCACGAGTGTCCAGTCAGTCAATCAGCCTCCCATTGAGACGGCTGCACACAGAGGAGGGGGTCTGGTCATGCAGCCTTTGTTGTCAGCTGTTGCATTATGCTGCTGGCTGGTCGCTTGTTTAAACAGTCGCCTGTATCTCACAGTGGATGCCCGGCCATGATCACACACGACACACACACACACAGACTTGTACAGTACACACACAAACATACGTTGTGCAACAGTAAAGAGTGCTCCCACCGCACTGCACGGCAGGGTGGGGGGGCGAGGGGCTGTCAGCGTGTTTGTTTGTCCACCTGGAAGTGGTTTGTTTTGCGAAACACCACTCTGTCACGGCCGGTGGTGATGGAGGATGCGGTCATGTCAGAAGAACGGCTGATGTAAAACAAGCCAAATTGTTTAAGGACATTGTCACACGTACATTGTCACACGTACATTTGACAGCTACTAAAAAAAAAAACATCATTCATGATAGGACGCCCACCTCAGTCCAGAAAATTTGCATCTTACAAATCTGTTGACAACAAACCCAAATTACTGAAGTTGTGAATTAGTTGAATTACAAATCAAGTGTTTTATTAACTCTTCCATACTTTTGATAACTTTGATAAGAGTAATTATGGATAGGAACATGGATAGGGCATGTTTTACATTGTATTTTCATTAACAAGAGCTATTTGGATCAAAATCTACTAATTACTTCAAAAGATATAAATTAAATATGCATTAAATATAGTTAAAATATTCCATTTATGTGTGCACAAGTGTCAATTTTCATCAGCAGTAAGCATCACAGTTGTGCCAAATTGAGCAGCGAAATAAAAAAAAAAAAGGCTGCGGCAATTATTAATTTTAGCTGTCTATAAAACAGTAATTCTTCTTCTTCATTCTTAATTGTATAACTACAGAATGAATTCATTAGCTGAACAGATAGGTGATGATCAAATAATTAAAGAGATGATAAGGAAATTTTCCATAATTGTACAGAGAATCCACAAAGTCATTCCAAGAAATGTAAAAACAGTTAAAAAAAAAAAAAAAAAAAGAGAGAGAGAGAGAGACACCCACATCTCAGTGTCCAGTGGAGTGGGTGCTGGATTTTGATGCTGTGTAATGTTTTGCGCCTCTGAATTGTGGTAAAGTCGCCATCTTAAACACCTGTGATGTCTAGGCTTCCTGGGTATTTAAAATGTGCAACCATGCATGCCATACATTTTAGATTTATTCCAAAGTACAGTAGTGTATGTTGGATGTGTTAATACTTGGCATCGTCACTGCACCAGCAGACTCTTAAAATTATGCCATCAAATTAATCTTACTAGTCAATGATGTATTATGTTTTACTGCATGTTATGCACATTTTATTTCTTTAATTGTGTGTAATTGTGTCTATTGAGGCTGATCCTAACCCTTCTGCCTGAAAGCACTTCGGGTCGACTCCTGTTTTTTTAAATATGTGCTATATAATTAAAATGACGACTTACCAATTGAAAAATACTTAAGAAAAATTAGAATTACACAATTCTTTATATGAATGTGTTACACTGACACTAAGCCATGGTCCATCGACATGACATTTCGGCTGCCGACTTATTCGGCTTAGCAGACAATTGAGGATGGTGCTAGGTGTCACACTTTTGTGCCTCTCAGTTTGTATGAGTATGTTGGTATTACAGCACTGTTTTAGGAAAGGAGGTTCAGAAACTGTTTGTGTATATTAGAAACTAACAGTGGTAATTTCATTACCAGTTATGTTAGTGGCACACGTCTTCAGGTGTGTGCACAGTCACTTCTTTGCTGTGTACATGTCCACGTGCACAACTGTGTTTTTGCAGACATGTATGCCGTGTGAGTGTGCGTGTGTGTGTAGGCTCACATAGTGGGTTTTCTTGGACTCTTACAAATGGGAAACGAGTGTTTCCTCGACATGTTCACCGTCATTTGCATCTATGTATGCACATGTGTTTCTCAGGATCAGAGCGCCATGTCAGTCTTACTTTGGTGTGTGTGGATGTGATGCTGTCCACCCTCCCTACGTGGCGGCTGTGATTGTGCACTGGTCTTCATCACGCCAGCCCCACACACACTCCCATGACAGGCAACCGGGGTCAACGTCTCTGCTTCCACTTACTGTACTTGGGGTGCGCTTGATTTAACAGGATCCCCTTGCGTGTCAAGAATCTATTCTCTTTGTTAACATTGGTCAGGCACATTGCACATCGCGTTGATCTAAAAACTTCTGCAACAGCAGCTCGACCCAATTTAAGCTGCACCTGCACTAAGAACGAGGAAACTAATCTCATGCACTGTTTCTCTCCGTGGAGGCTGTTAGGATGACAGTGTCCATACGCTGCGTCATTGAGGCAGAGAGGATTAGTTTAAGTTTCAAAGCCATTCTTACTCTTTCATGTTGTATCTGGCATCTGTCCATGCTCCTCTATTCTCCATAGACAAGTAGACAACACACGCACAAATAAAGGGACGATCACTGGTAACTGTACATACACGTACAGTACCAGAACACACACAGATGGTATCCCTCACACCACAACTGTAGCCCTTCTATGCTCCATTGCGTCATGGAATCAGAAACACCATGTGCGGCTCTGCTCTTGGCTCTGAGCGCACGGAGAGTGATTCTTAAGACAAGTCTAATTTATGAGACGGCCATCAAATCACAGAGGAACTTTCCTGCTGCAGCTCAGAGGGTCAGCGCTGCTGGCTATTGACTCAGTTGATTTGTTTTTCGATGTGGGTGGGTTCCTGTGGATTTGTCATTGTTAAGGGCTGCAACAAAAGCTTTTCCAGTTCAGAGACGTCCACTCACATTTATTGAATTTCTCTGCACCGTTGTTAGAATTTAACAATGACCACATGTGTTGCGTGTTTACAAAACATGGAAGTTTAATCAAAACCTCGCTCATTTTTATCCAAACTGTTTGCATGGTGTCATTTGCTTACACTCACAAGTCCAGCTTCTACACAATAGTAATAAATTTACTTCAGAGTAGCGTGGAGGCGCATGCTTTGCCTCAATTTAGCATTAAGTGGTTGAGAGCCAGCTTCAGACGCTAATTTAGTCGAAACTGTTTCTACTAAAGGCTTAAATTAATTTGCCTGCGCCTTTTTTTTTCCACTGCAAAATTAATTTAATTACACCTGTATTGCTTTAATTTCTTTTTTAAATCACATTTATATGCTAAATTTTTAATTTCCAAGGGGCATTTAATCCACTTCATTTCAAGGACCAATTAGGTAGAAGCAATTATTTGATGTGTAATTCCAGTATTAAATCTTCATTAATTAAATAATATAGTTACAGGTGCACATATTGCTGCACTGGACCAAGAAAAAAGTCTTAACACCATTCAGTACAAGACAAGATAACAAAAACAATGTAAATTGCTATTTGGACTTTCTTTTTCCAGTGTTGCTAAAAATCAAATGTTCTACTAGGAAATAGTGTTTTTACTTTGTCAGTGCTGTTTATGGACCACACAGAGAGTACAGGAGAGAGGAAAGTTTGAACTTGATATGTGCAGCACCGCCATAACCTTGAAAACAGGAGTACCTTGCTCAAGGTTACCCATATATCTAGATATACTGTGGTGTGTGTTGCCACTGGCATGGTCTGCTTACAGTATGTGTTAGGCACACTCTTAACTCCAGGTGATTTGTTTGTTTGGGTCGCGTAAAGCAAATAAACACGCAGAGGGGATGCCAGCCGGTCAACACTGGAGCGCAGATGCTATCAAACATTAACCCCAGTCAGCCCCAATAGCGTGCAGTCAGTCAGCTCACTGTTTATTGCAAGACACGCAAACTCGATATGTCACTGAATGGAGTGACCTGAGGTGGAACTTCTGCTTGACACTGATGAGTTGAAGAGTAAAATGCCTGTTAACGAACTCTCCTAACAGCTGGTTCCGTTAAAATGTCCATGTTTAGAATATGAAGATATGAATGAGATGGTCATTTGAAGTTTCAGCCACAACATGAGTAGAATTTATAAGGTACGCCGGTTGACGTCATAAAGAACTTGAAGTCTGCCCCGAGGGCTTGAGCTGTGATCCTTTGTAAATTCTGCGTTGAAAATGCAGCCAGTAAAAAACTGCTGACTGAAAATATGATCAGTATTTATCATTCAGTTTTTTAAACACCTCCAGCTTTGTGAAAGGAGTTACTGTGTGTGAATTAAAGTCAAATTAAATGAAAAACATCATGTATATAATTTGATGTGTGAGGAAAAAATGCATTTGGATATCTATCAAATATAACCAGCAATAAACACAGTTCATAAGTAGTAGTAGTAGTAGTAGTAGTAGTCGGAGTAGCAGGAGTAGTAGTCGGAGTAGGAGTAGGAGCAGGAGCAGTAGAGTAATATTTTACTGTTGTGTCAGCCTCCCTGTATCCCTCTTCTCTTTTTCTCTGTCTTTCCCTCTTTCTCAGTCACTCATACACATCTGTCATTGAGGCGGCAGGTGTTTCAATATTGATCCTGCTCGAATGGCACTGTGGCTGTTTATTCTCTGACTGAGGTCTCTTTCAGCCCTGCCTTTCCCTCACACCTACTTTATTTACCTTGCCAGGGCAGGTTGAGTGGGCGCGAGGCTCAACTGGCATTAAGGGACACGCTTATACTAGGTCTCAGGGCGTCTAAAAGACAAATTGTAAAATGAGTAGAAAAGTTTAAAGTTACCAGGGAGAGCAGAGTTGTTCTTGGAAGAAAGAGACAAATAGGAGGAATGAAATGAAAATGGCGAGGGTCAAGGGGTGAACAGGCATGTATTGTCAAAGTGCTGAGGGCATCTGGGCAAACACAGACTAGACAAGGGGATGAACACCTTGGCATGTCGTCTTGCCCACAGGGCAGTCTAAACAAAGTAGTTGAATTAGGAGGAAAATGGCTCGGGGGGATGAGGAGTTGAACAGATGCCTTTGTTGACTCTGCGCATGTGTGTATTTTTGTGTGTGTCTGTACTTTTGACTTTCTGCAATGACGAGGGGGATCGTTTGTTTGTGTAAGCCAGGCCTGAATTTATGCATTTTTGCGTGTTTGTCTCCGTGCGAGAATGTGCCCTGTGATGTTTGGGGAGAGAATAGTGGGCTCAGTGGGCTCCGTGTCTACGAACCAGAGAGCAAGAATGTCATCTTTATGTAGGGGCATTTAATATGTGTCCACTAAGCATGGGAAACTGCTGCCATGGCTGCTGTATTTCTCCAGGCCGAGCCTAAAATAATCCCCCTGTCAGCTATATTCAACTCGACAGATGTTTAATTTGTCTGGATATCAGTGGCAGAAGTCAATAAAAATAGTGTGTTAAAATCTATTGGAAATGTGTCCTCTGTGACACCGGTAGTTGAAGCAATGAGTGTGATGTATCACCACTCATCCATACAATCAGAACAATATTCACTGTAGTACACACTGTTATCTACCACCAACAATGGACTGCGCTGCATCCTAATTTCTCAGCCCCTTTTTAATTGTATTTGATAGGAAAAGCAACTGCTGGGTCCAACGAGAGCGAAGCAGAGGATGGGAGAGGTGAAAAGCAAAAAGGGGAAATTCCTGAGATAACTATATCAGAGTATAGGAGGGCCAGATTGACAGACGGCCCAGTCCAAACAACCCGATTTAGCCCACAGGAACTGAGTCTGAACTTGAGCGCCGCAGGAAGGCACACATGGAGAGAGGAGGAAAGAGTGTGGGGTGCAAATGGGGAAATGGAGGGATATGAGAAAGATGAAGGAGAGTGAAGCACTGTAGAGAGGAAAAAGAGGGGAAAGTTGAGAGAGGCCCAGGCACTGATGGATGATTGTATGCAAGGACAGACATGGGGTCAGACAGGTTACATGGGCGCACATTAAAAATATGAGCTAGAAATTAGATTTAGAAACATCTCCGACAACCTTCCTAAAGGCAAGGAAGTACAAAAGTCTGTTCAGTTTGACTCATGGTGGTCCTCTTTAGTGTTGCTTCCATAACATGTCCTTGTTCAGACTAGTGGAAAGAAAATGTCCAAAACACACATTAAGATATTTATTGTAGTTTAGATATCTGTTCTGGAAATACAGGCAAAATGTGCATATTTAATTAGACAGTGGCTCATTTGCATACTTAAACATAAAAGTTCCGAAAACTTGCAACACAAAAAATAATTGTCTTAATGTAAGTAGTCAACTTGGAAAGTTATTCAGCTGCACTGTCTTAATTTTTGTCTAAAAGTGTGTAGAATGTTTTCAATACATATCTTTAAAAGCCAGTAGTAATGATTTTCTGTCATAACCTGAGCCAGAAAACGTCACTTCAGTTGCACTTACATATACCAAACTTAAGTTTTATGACTATCTATATTCTGAAGGTTTTCACAGAAGGGTTTATTCACATATCATTTGTAGCCTGATTTATATAACATTTCATTCTTAAAAACATGGCAAAAATGGCTGTTGACAGTATTTTCTGATTTATGGAGTGATTAAAAAGATGTCCAAAGTTTTTATATTTGTATATTTAATATTTGTCTTAATGGAAGTCTCATGGTGATATCTGTTCACCTGCAGTGACTCCCCTTTTACAGTAGAGGTGCAGGAATCGCCTCAGGCTTTTATGTGATACAGTGATTGACTGTCTGAAAATGTTAAATGTGAATATAACATAGATTAGATTGGTAAAAAAGTTAATGTTTAAACTGTGTATGCTGTGCAGGTGTTCCGGGTGGCCAGCGTTTGTCTAGGCAGCCCTCCTGAGACCATCTGTTGGGAGTACAGGGACAAGGACAAGAACTTCCATCGCATGGGACCCCTCACCCCCCAGGAGTTCTACAGGGAGCACGTCAAACCTCTATACAACATTCAGGACAAAGTATGTGACCCAGTAAATGCTTCAGATAGATGCTCTAACTTGCTGCTGGCCTCAGTTTCTGACTCCCTACGAGAGGTTGTGCTGTTCCTGAGCTCGTATGGTAACTCTCTATCCTCAGGTCTGCCTCGTGAACGATCCTCGACCCCAGAATCCTTATGGGAAGCTGTACAGTGTTGAGTTCCTAGGTAACATGGTTAATGGCCGCAGCACTTTGTACAACAACCAGGCCATCCAGCTGCTTAAAAACGCTGCGGCTGAGTCCATCAAGGAGGGAGAGGTATGTCGGGGCAAAGGGCGTAAAATTTTTTTGTTTATCCACATTTGAGGGTGTCTGCATGTGGGAACTTCATAAATCTGAAAATGGCTGCTTTTTGTCTCACAGGCGGTGTGGTTTGGTTGTGACGTCGGGAAACATTTCCACGGCAAGCTGGGCATTAATGACATGAATGTGTGAGTATAACGCATCATGTCAAAGTTATTTGCAACAATATTGGAATCTAGTCTGGTAGAATCAATGCATTCAGCGTTACTGGCATGGTTTTAGTTTCTTAGTTTATAAAATGAAGGGAAAGGAATGCAGTGAAGTTTTTGATTTCACGCCTCACTGCCCTTCAGGAGAGATGTATTGTCTGGAAAAGTAGTTGCAGGTTTGTTTTGAAAAATGACTTGATTACTACAATTCTTTTAGGAGAATAAAACAAGGGAATATAAAGCATCCTACACACTGAAAATTTAGTTTGCCACTGTCACTATACTGAACCCTACAACTCTGAAATGCTTAAAGCATCTGAACCCCAAGCAGCCCAACACTCATCCTAATGTAAAATATCAATCCCTGTATCCGAGTCTTGTCTGTGCTATGACTGCAGGGTTCACAACAAGAGCAGACTTTATCTGCCACAAGAGGTGTCAGTCTCTCCACAGGAGAAAAGTTGCTTATCTTTGCCCTTCAGGTGCAGCAGCATCTGTGTCTGAGCTGCTGGCGCCAGGGTTAAATTTGCCCACTGAACCAAACCATTGTGGTGCCGAATGTCTGGTACCATCTCTGCTGAAGCTCATCCTTCAGACAGATCTTTTCTTGTGCTGGTAGATTATAATTGGAATAAGGCCGAGGCTAAATGGAGCCTCATCTCTACAGTCATGTTCAAGAAGGGAATGAAAAGGTGAGCTGTCTGTCAGCCTGTGCAGATTCCCAGACTTGTGAAGATTTTGCTTTTGGCTTTTTATGGTCATCACACCTCTTTCCCTGCCTCTACGGAAAAGATATTTTTAGGATTGGTTGGATATGATATGGAAAATTACCCATGAAGCTATGCTTTGCTATGCTTTTATCTGAGGAGGTAGTGTAATGTGATTTTTGTGTGTTTGCTCGCATAGGTTCAACCATGAGCTCGTCTTTGGAGTTTCAGTGAAGAACCTCTCAAAGGCAGAGCGACTGATATACGGAGACTCCCTCATGACCCACGCCATGATCCTCACTGCTGTCACAGACAAGGTACCCTCACACAAACACACAACACAGGTGGGTGACTGTTCAGTAAACTCACACAGTACGTATACAAGCAGACTGACAGGAATACACACATTCAGAGTTTCCCAGGGTTTATTGCATCAAAGCCTTGCTTCATGTTTACGCTGCTTTAATCGGCTGCAGTTTCTCATAGTGATGTCAATTTCCCCCCTTGTAAGTAACCCCAGCTGTTAGGACACTTTCTTTCCTCCACTCTCAGCTCCTCGCTCTTATCTCCCCATCGTCTGCTCTCTTTCTTTCTCTCAGGATGGGAAAGAAGGCTATGAGAAGTGGAGGGTGGAAAACTCCTGGGGCGATGACCGTGGGAACAAAGGTAAGTAGAGAGACAGATAACGCATTATTTCACAATTCCCACTTACAGTCCTTTCCTTTAGGGTGACTTTCTTTTCTTTAGACGTAACCTGTATTGCATTACCAGAAAAAAAAATGTATTTTAACCAGGTTTTTTGTCAAGTCACAGAGGAGTAGCTGGCTGAAAACATCTAAAACTGTCACTTTGACCTGGATCTTGTCCCAAAATCATAGTCATGTTTTTGCAGTCCTCCTGCTTCCCCATCTCTCTTTCACATCTTTCTCACGCCGCGGTATATTATGATATATCATCATCTTCCTGTTTGTGTCTATTGAATTAAAAACAGGATTAGACCGAGAGGTTCCCCTGTGTTGCTGTTTTATGAACTTATAATTGGCTGCGTCCTGTTTCATAAAGACTCACAGACATACACACAAGCACAGCACCCTTTTTTGTGGTCTTTAGACTCAGTGCCTCTGGGTCAAGTTGCATAAACGTAGTTCCACAATGAGCTAATCCTTAAGGGCAGAAAGTAGCACAGCAAAATTCCTCCAAATGTTTTTGTAAAATGTTTGATTCTGTGGGCTTGGTGACATGGTGACTTTTCAGAGGGCTATTTGGTGAACAACTGTCACTGGTCGGCTGATCTGCTAACCCAGAGTCTGTTTCTTTTTTCTCTGTACCACGCTGTTTCCTACCACCTTGTATTTTGTTTTAAGGAGTATACTGTACTTCGGTTAATAAAGAGTTTAATTGAAGGGGACAAAAAGCTCTCCAAGTCATGGAGTTTGCAAACAGTCAGTTAGCCCGCATCTTTGTTTTATCTCTAACAGGACACAGATCACACAGTTTATTCAAAAGACATATTTGTACCGTCAGTTTCAGAGTCAGTACTTCCAAGTCTGAGGCAATGGTCCATTCCAATCCTCACCTATGGTCATGAGCGCTGGGCAGTAACCGAAGAATGAGCTCAAGGATACAGCAGGCCGAAACAAGTTTCCTCTGAAGGGTGGCTGGGCTCAGCCTTAGAGATAGAGCGAGGAGCTCAGAAATCTGAAGGGGGCTCAATAGGAGCCAGTTGAGGTAGTTTGGACACCTGATCAGGGTGTCTCTGGGGCGCCTGCTGTTAGAGGTTTTCCAGGTATGTCCAATGGGTAGGAGGCCCCTGGGTAGACCCAGAACACACTGGAGGGAGTGTATATCTCACCTGGCCCGGGAAGACCTCTGGATACCCCAAGAGGAGCTGGGAGACGTTCCTGGGGAGAGAGACGTCTGGAATACCTTGCCTGCTGCCCCCTGTGACCTGGCCCCAGATAAGCAGATGAAAATGGATGGATAGACTTGCATCTCATAACTGTTTGCAAACAGTCACCCTTTAGTGGAACGCTGTAGACTGTGGCAGAAGAGGAGAGATAAAATTAGATGGGTTAACACAGCAAATAAGCTATGATAACTTCCTCCTTTCCTGCTGTTTGTTGCCTCAAACGTCGGTTCTGTCAAGGCCACTTGCTGTTGGTCAACACGTCATATTCACGAGTCAAAGGTCACCAAAGTTGAACTTGACGTAAAAAAAATTCTGTTTACTTACCCCCTTGGAGCATATCCACTGATCGTGACAGTTCTGTTAGAATTAATTGGATATGCCATTAAATGTCTCTTTTTTTAAATGCCTGTGTGACCAGGCCTTTAGACTTCAGACAAGGGAATAACTCTGACACAACACTGACATAAGACTTGTAGTTGCAACATGCCTTTTGTTATCTGGGAACTTTTGAACCATATTTTTAGTGGTCAGCTAATGGAGTTGTTTTGATTTTTTTTTTTTAACCACAAATTCAAAACGAATTTAACAAACTAAGTCAGTCTTGGGCTAGCTACCAGCAGGTCATTTTGGTGCATGAGGGAAAAATGTTGTCATTAAGTAAGTAAGGTCAGTTTGTCTTTATGCAACAGGCCCCACAACACAGCAGGTAGTCCACATCACCGCCCCAGACTTTACTGTCTACTGTTGTTATTCCCTCTATCCTTTCATCTCTGTTTCTCATCTTCCTCTGCCTCTCTTCTCCATCTCTGGGCTCCACATTCCACTGCAAATTATAGATGAGAGTATTTCAGGTCAGTCATGCATCGTCTGGCAATACACACATACAGCACGGCATATACACATGGAGAGACACACACACATACTCACAATATTTGCTTGAACCCACAAACCGTAGTGACTGTTGGGAAAACATGTGAAAACCCCTCAGTCAAATCAAATGTATTTCACGCATATCTTATTCCATAAACAGCAGCAGATAGAGAGGGCCAGGGCCCCCAGCTCGTCCGCAGCCAAATTAATAAAGTTTTTGAGAACAAAAGTTCGAGGAGTGGAGTTCACATGGGAATCCAGGGACATTGTTTGTTTGACAGAAGCTGAGGGGAAAAAGAGGCACAAGTGGAGAAAAGGAGAGGAGAGCATGCCAGAGAGAGCTGAGACAGAAATGGAGACGTTGTGCAGGTAGAATTAGTTACAAGAAGGAAAAACAAAGGCAAGGAGATGATTTTGGAAAGATGACAAAAGAAAAATTGGAAGACAAGTGGTAATAGCTGTGGAGCAGAGGGAGAAAGTGGAGTGTGTTTATAAGGTTTATAGAGGCTTATACATCTCCCTTCAGGCCTTTTCATATTCTTCCTAACCCCGCAGGAGTCTCTCACAAGAGGTTTAACTTTTTGTTTTCACCATCTTTAAGCCCTCACGCAGCTGCTGTTATGGCTCTGCTCACTCCACTGCTCATACTTTTACACCATTTCAGACAAATGTTTGGCAACACGCCTTGAGGTTTTTCAGTTTGATAGGACACAAGCCTGAAGTGGACTCCTGAACATTTGTCACGAGTTTTGTTTGAGCTCTGACTGAGTTTGACATGGAGAAAGAAACTGATTTACTACGAACATAGTTCTGTTGTTAAGTAAACACAAGAAGATGATGTAAATGTGGATGGAAGGATTTCCCTAGTAGAGGACATAACAGAATCTTGGGAGGAAAAGCTCCATTAGCTTTGCAGAATGTTTCTAATCCACTGCCATTGTTTTGCACCCAAACCACAGTTACATATCTGTCCCCTCACCTCATTTAAAGGTCCCATTTCATTTCCCATAAAATGAAAAATGCCTTTTTTGTGGTCTTACCACAACTCTGTGGGTGTACTATTCCCCTTCTACTATGTATCAGCTCAATGCTTATTTCCTCACGTTAAAATACGACTCTTTCCTTTGTGCTGTCAAGTGTCCGTTATTTTACAGATGCATCTTGTGCTCTAACCATAGACTCAGCCAACATATTTCCAAGTCTAAATCATATACGAGTCCTGCCCTGAGTTTATTTAACATGCAAAAACATATAAAACTGTGAGGGATGACTGCAGTCTTAAACCTCTTCTTTTGACCTTTGATTGACTTCTATGGTCTTTCATCATTTCTATATTAAGCTTTGCTTTTAGCCATGCTAACCCATGGCTCAGGGGACACCAGTGTCTGTCAGTTGGTCGGTCCACACACTGAAATATCCCAACAACTACCAGATGGGTTGGCATCATTCATGGTGCCCAGATGATATTACTTAATGACTTAAATGAGTTAAGATGGCCAGCATAGTAAAATGAGACCTACTTCACATCAGCATGTTAACAATATTATTGTCAGTATGCTGAATTAGCTCAGGGCACCACTCTGCTTGAATGCAGCCTGACAGAGCAACTAACATGGCTGCAGTCTCTTGTTGACCGTTGTTTGAGGCATTCAGCTGTTCACTTCAGTTGTTGAAATTTGTTAAATGAGAAAAAGTCTTTTGTTTGTTTTGTTGTGTCCAAATTATTGTTAACAAAATTTATATGAAAATCATGGCCCATGTTGGCCGGTGATTGTCCTGTATTGGGGATTGCTGCTGAGGTTGTAAAGCAGGAGGCCTGCTCCACATGATGCCTGCTGCACACTCTTCAAGACCGTATATCCATCTGTTCTGAGACAGGACAGTCAGCCTATCCCTAAAAACAAATAAGGACACCCAATATTCACACACACACGCACACACCGTCATGCCACCCAACACGCGGGTTCCAGGAAGCCCACATCAACACACACACATGGATACCACAGTGAGAACCAGGCAACATGCCATGTAAGATTTGCGTACTTGGAAGAACACACATACACAACACACACCCAGACACGCCATCCCCTGATACATTGTTTTGAGCTGTGGCACGTTCTTGCGGTTACCCTGACGTCTTCGATAAGTCAGCTTGACAGTAGGAGGGATGCTCTCGTTTGCTCAACTCTGAACACATGAGGAAGGGAAAGGAAAGAGAGAGAAGGGGAGAGAGGTGGCATCGGGGAAAAAGAACAAAATAACGTTCACTCTAAGATCTAGTTGCCAGTTCTCGTCCAGCTTCCCATATGTGTCAGTTCAGTAACAGATCTGAGCTGCTCTGGCTTCACATAACTTTAAGTCTTTGTTATCTAAGTAGAATACACGCACGCAGACATTTTTCATTTTAATTAATCATTTCAGTATGGGGCTACATCCTCCTCCAAAAAGAGATTAGGTTATCCCAACATGTCTTCTGTCAGTGTAAGTTCAAGGTTGGCTTTCATAACCGGCCCTGATTGGGCCATGTTGACCTTGTATGACTGCGAACACAGACTGAGGGAAACAGACGCAGACATTGTTTAGTTTTATCAGGGTGGGCATGCAGAGGTGATAGCAGAAGTGTTGAATGCATACTGCACTGCAGGGTGGGGGCCTGTGAACCATGACGGTCCTCCACCCTTCTGTCTGTTTAAACAATAGAGTTTAGTGAAAAAGAGCACTTATGAGCAATTAAAATGTGCGTGCATAGACAAAGTATGTTTGACCATTCTGTTGAACTGTTCCTCGCAGCACTCCCTGCTCCTCCCCTTTCACTGAAAGAGGACTAACTGTAATCGGCTTAATTAGTGACACGATGTGTGCTTGAATCAAGTATTTCTCTCGAAAAGAATGTGTTGTGATTAAGGCTTTCTGTGAACTGACGGATTGACTTTGGCTTTCTTCCCCCAAAGCCTGCTATTTTAGCAAAGACATGTTTAAAGTCTGGACCAGTCTATGGACATCAGAGATGAGGAATCTGTCTCTGCACATGACTGTGTTCAAATTTGGAGGAGCACCACTCTTTTATGCTTCATATAGAACTTTGTAACAAAGAGGCATTCATGGTCTTGTTTATTAAGACTGGCAAGTTTAATTATCAGATTGCTAACAATCTACAAACATGTCCAACACAGTTCAACATGATTTTTTTCTTTCCCAAAGTTCTTTGTGATACAGTCACAAACTGGTTTGTGTGACATGGAGCAGAGAAAAGCCAAGTTCCAAGGAATGTTATACTTCAACTAAACAATCTTAACTTTTTTACAAAGGGATAAGAATGGAGTGTGAATCTAAACTGCATCAGTAGTTTGGATGCAGCTAGGATTTATGTGCATGGATGAAAGACAAATGTGTGTGGGGAAAATGTAGAAAAATGTCAAACAAACCAAAACCAGAACATTTGGAGTCTATAAGACAGGGAGACATAGAGCAAGTTTGGCCCGCATGACCTTGGAAGAGGCCTAATGGGTGTCACCACATTAAGGCTGATGACCATTGATGTATTAAGTGAGTTGGATGCTGTGCTGCCATTTTGTCCGAATCACCAGCCATGCAGCCCAGAATGTATTTAACCCATAGACTGCGAAACTTGGACGATTCAGTCATGTATCAGCTCATAAAATTAGTTACAGTAAGAATGTTGAAAATCTGGTCAACAAGAAGATTTGTCAGAATGCAGTGAGGTGCTATTTTCAACATTTTGCCCAAATTTTATGAGCAGATCCATCTAAAATCAGGCATGTAGCCATAGCAGTGATACATATACTTCATTGAACTCATACAGAGTCACATCCACCTGGTTACAATATACACTGTAGTTATTGTCATTTGATCAACTTCTGTTTCTGTTAATTGTGCCTAGATTTATTTATGCCTAGTACATGTTTTACTTGCAAATGTGTTACTTAAGATTAGTCAGATAGGGTTCCCATCACCCCACATGAAGTGCATTTAAGTCATAAAACTACCCGGCAGTGATCCAGCTTGACCTAATTTGGATAGATTTCCCTTTTTTTCCTGCAATCCCAGTTCTTCACTTGACTGCCGTCATCTCAGTTGAAAAAGATCTATTGCGACTTTAACAACTGACTGACTGTCTTCCCTCTTTGTAGGTTACCTGATCATGACGGACGACTGGTTCTCCGAATATGTGTACGAGGTGGTGGTAGACAAGAAGTTCCTCCCCGCTGATGTCCTGGAAGTGATGCAACAGGAGCCCATTGTACTTCCTGCCTGGGACCCAATGGGAGCCCTGGCGTAACTACAGAAATCCAGGTTTTAGCCCCAACCTCTGGTCTATTTGACTCCGCCCTAAATCTCGGCTGCTTTTACCTCTCCAATATTCCCCCCACAGCTCCTTCCAAAACAGCCTGTTCTTCTAGAAAAAATAATAAAGATTTTGTTTTCTTTTTTTACTGGACTGCTTGTGTCTTTTGTCTGTCTTTATTTCTTCCACAGAGTGGAGGTTTACACTGCCACACCCTTTTCTACTCTTGTTTTCTGGGATGGTTTAAGAAATATAAAGTACTAAAACTGGGCCTGAGCATTTAAATGACGAAGCAGGTTTATGACATCATAAACACTTTTCATTTTTAGACAAGGCAGCAGATTACAGACAGAAGGTTATATATACCAACAAATACTGTAAAGGGCTGTTTAAAGCCACTTACACTCCTGTGTGGTTTGCAGTTTTTAAAACACTTTCTCTTTCACCTCTTGGACACTAGCAAAACATAAGCGATTTACTGTTTTTGGAATAACCCTTACAGATTTCCAATAACACCCTATCTTCCCATAACTTCCTCTTTCTGCAAACAACACAATGTAAACGTGAGAAGCAGCATAGGTGTGCATGTGTATGCACATGCGTATATGTTTTTGTTTTCATATTTTCTGCCTGTATCCCCCCGATTGGGTATCTAGGAATGTTAAAAGCAGGAAAGGGTCATATTTTAACAATACTCGCTCATTTCTACACAGAACAGCCACTTTGCCGAGCCAGGTGAAAATCTGAGCACTTCCTGCTCAGACTCTGTAATCAATCCTCAGTGACGTACCAACTTTTCCTGCTTTAAAACACTCCTGTCGTGGTAAGGATGACCTGTGACCTCCCGGCAGTTGGTCTGTCAGCTGAGCTATTGCTGTTCGTCCTTCGCAGCCTGGTTGTTAAGAGCAAGAAGTGCCCATTCAGCATCACTGGCTGAAGGTGGATGGGAGGCGTGTTACAGGATGGCTTTTATTTTGACAGGAATGTGTGAATTGGGTGGATTTAAGCGTAATCTAGAGGTGAAGAGGGCTTTTTTATTGCAGTTTCAGTAACTCAGGCTTTGTGACATAAATCTTTCCTGCCACATTGCACTTTGTGCCAGAGATGAATCAGCATTAGCGTAATCCTAAAAACATGCATACACAGAGGTAAAGCCTACTTACTGTATTAACTCCTACCCATCAACCTGCATTTTTTTCCTTACTCCCTCAACTTCTCCCCTTATTACCTCCTCTGGCCTGTCCTGTGCCTGGCACTCTATTTTCTTTACTTCATCTGCAGCTTACCTTGTCATACTCTTCTACTTCGTCCCAGTTTCCCCACATCTATCTCATCTATATCTACAAAATGACTGGACTTGTGCCAATCTTCTCAGTGGATTCAAACCCAGAGATTTGATTATGATGACAGTGAAGCAGATCTGAAAAATGTACTTGCTACAGAAGCTAGATAGTTGGTGTTGTGAGATTTAAATCCTGAATGATAACATGACCAAGAGTTTCTTTCCTAGAAGTCTTCTGTCAGAGGAATGGAATTTTCTTTTATCTGGGTTTCATTTAGAGGAAAATGCGCAGTAAATCTCAGCTGGCATTCTGGCAAAACCCTGGTTTCATAATATGTTCAAGAGGAAATGGGGGATTTTCTTATGATCGCATTTTACCTTCGTCTTTGTCAAGTTATATTAAGTCTCTGTCATGTCAATCAAAAGATGAAGATTGATTGACTGATATTAAAGTCATTATACAAAGAAAAGTAACCATGTTTGATAAAAGAAATGTAAATATGAATAAATCTCTGCACGTGTGTGTGTTCTTGTCTGCATACAGGCCAGTGGTGTTAAATAAACACAGCGGGTAAAACAGTTGTACAAATATAAAGCCCTGGTTGCATTTAAATTGTATCTGGCATGAGATAAAAAACATATGGAGAGCTTATTTATCCTGTGTTCAGATGATTGGCAGATTGTGTGCTCAGCATAAAAAGCAATTAATCACCTCAGCTTGCCTGAAGCCTGTGCTACGAAGCCAGCTCAATTTACCCAGGATATCTTCTCGCTATCTGGTTTGACTAATCTTAACATTGTCCATCTGGATAACCGGTACTACAAAGCTGGTCATCAACTAGTTCAGTCAACTCTGGGTTCTCCTATCCAGCCACAAGCGCCTTCATCTGAAAGAGGCAGGCTTGTTAATTGCGAGCGACATCGTCAAAACCAAGTAGACTGCTTCATATGATATGAGATGAAATGGTGGAGAAAGTGTTTCTAACTACAAGACAGTGAACTGTCAGTGGTATGGGATTGCTTAAGAAACCAGCTCTCCAGCCATGCAGGGTCAGATTGTTCTGCCAGCTATGGTAAACTTGAGCCTGCTCAGGAGCTATACTGTGTATAATTGAAAGACTGCAGTGTTTTCCCCTTGTGCTTCTTAATCCAAAGTCTCTTCACCTGTGCCTCAAAATTCCAATGCAGACAACACCACAACCAGCCATCTACAAACACCGCTGCTGCTCATTCCTCCACTCATCTACCCAGCTCATCTGCCTGCCTTTCCCCTGCCTTCTCCGGTGCCCCCCACCCTTGCTTTTCCCAATAAATCCCCTTACTTTGTTCAACTACCTACAACTTCCTGAACAAACAAGCTGCTTATGTATTAAGAAAAGGATCCACATGGGCTATAATTATAAACTCATCCATAAAAGGATTGCATCTGGGTAGTTAATATTTTTAGTAGTCTAACATTAAAATGTAGTGTTCCAGGTATAATGCAGCACTGAGCCGCCATTTTGCTTCAGGAGCCACAGGTGTGCTCTAATTGGTTTATTATATTTGACTGCGCGGATCTGACAGCCAATCAGGACAGAGGAGACGATAGGCTTCTGGGATAACGGCTAAAAACGTTAGCTCCTGTCAAAAAACAAAATGTCAAAAAACGTTGACAACACTAATGAGTTCCTAAAGATAAATCAAGGTTTGTGTAATATTCTCTATACACTTTATATCTGTAATGTCTGCTATCACCAAAACGGGTCGTATTTTGTGAAGTTAAAGTCATTTAGTTAACTCAATTTAGCTAACCTGAGCTAACTATTGTGCCTTAAATTAGCGGTAACGACAGTAGCTAGGGTTAGCTACAATTTAGCTTAAAAATAAACCAATAACGTTTTGTTTTATTTTGTGTGGTTGTGTATGATAATACTAATGAATTTCCCAATAGTGTCTAAATTGGGATAGAATAATAATTTGTACATTTTCACCAATGAGTGTACATCTACCTAGCAAGACAAAGTGCCAAAGTGTTTCATGCCACTTCTGTTTCACATTAAAAGCTTTCCATGGCAAAGCTTGATGAAGACTTTTATTATGAAGCAGCTACAGAAAATGCATTGCTCTTGTCTTGGTATTGTTAGGGCATATCACTGTGTTCACTGTGCTCACTGTGTACCACATACTTTGATGGTTGCTGCCGTGAAATGCCATAGGAGCACAGATGCTATAGGCTAAATCCTTGAACCATGAAAAGTGTTTTTTGCTTGCTGACCAGCCAACCACTGGTCTTAAACTCTAAGTCAGATTCATATTTAACCCCTTCCTGCTATTTCTGTAGGTGCAATCAGTGTATTGTAGGTACATAAACTATGTAGGTTATGTTTGCTTAAATCAACATATGGCCTGGGGGCCAGAATGGGCCCACCAGAGGGTCCAATCCAGCCCTCTGGGTGACTTTGCACACTTGATGTTGATGCACATGTGAATGCTGAGAGGTTTCAGGGGCAATTTAGACAGTGAGCAGATACTTCATGTAAAATGCTGCGTTAGAGGCTTTTCCACTCTCACCAGAATACAGCTCTTTGAAATAATAAGTACTTTCTATGGTCATATTTAAAAAATATTGAACATTGTACAAAATATTGTCAACCAGCAGCTTCAGTACAAAATAGTCTGTATCAGACTTCTGTCTTACAGTTTTAGTGGAACCCCGCTTCACAGGCACTGACAAAAGGTCAGATTGTAAGGCAGGGGGTGACTTAACTTGCTTCTTCAATAACTTCCACTTTAGTGGAAAATTATGAAAAAAATCACATGTATGTGGCCCCTGAACTAAAATGAGTTTGACACCCTTGCCCTACAAAATATATTGTGTAAAACTTTTTTGGAAAAAAAAATTATCAAACTAATTTTTCGGCCCCCTGCAGTAACTCTGAGGACCCCAAGGAAACACGTACACCCTGTTGAAAATCCTAAAGGCATCCTGTGAAGCAGCTTATTGTGGATATGTTTTCAGGTGTAACAGCAGAACAAAGCAGGTTTGTGAACTTACGAACCCGTCCACTGTGGCTTACAAGTCCTGACGTCAAAAATGAGTCTTATGATAGTTTCCATGTTTGTCTTTGACAGGAGGAATTAGCCCACAGTTGAACCATACAGGACTGTTCATCACACACCTGGTCTCATTATTGTCTTCCATTTTTTCCTCTCGTCTTCCTCTTTTCAGCTGTGTGTGTGTGTGTGTGTGTGTGTGTGGGAGAGTGTGTGGGCGTGTGTGTGGATTTGTGTGTTGCAATGAGGATTAACCTAGTACTTCAGCTGATGCTGATTGGAATGACGTTCAACACTCACACACAGGCTGGCTTTTAACAAGAAGGTTAGACCGGATGCTGTGTGTGTGTGTGTGTGTGTTTGGGTGAGACAGAAAGAAAGAGGACATAGTGATTATATTTTAATGTCAGCATGATGTGGACTGTGTTGTCTGCTGTTACCCAGGCTGCCCTCTTTTATATCTCTCCAGTCCCCCTTCACACACACACACACACACACACACACACACACACACACACACAATAAAGACTAAGTAGACTGACTCCACTACTGTACCTGGCATGGTGCCTTTTGGCCTGGTAAGTTGTAAGTGGCTGTAAATGGGTTAGTTAGACCACAACACAGACAGGCTGTAATCTCTCTCTAAATCTCACACGCACTTCATAACGTAAGAATTTCACCTTCGTGGTTTCCTACATTTCGTAACATAATTTATGTATCCGTGGTCCACCCCTGTCCCTCTTTGGCCCTCTTATAAATATGCATCAAGGAGTCTTGGATTAGGGGCAGGGATCCTTTTCTAAAGCTCAGCGTGTGTGTGTTTGGGTGAGAGCATGTGTGTGAGTGGGCGCATGCATGCTTGAGTATGTGTGTTTGCGTCTTAAGCCAGGCAGAGCAGAATATGGCCTGCTGTAAGCCCAGGCATGTGTGATTTGTGTGATTGGGTTTAGACTGCGTTGATAGGCGACGTCTTGGACGTGAGATGACCAGACGCTCCACGGACAACGCAAGCTGTCATGCTAAAAATATCAAGGTAAGACCACACTGCCTTTTTTTTTTTTTTTTTTTTTTTTTTTAAACAACCCCTAATTTTATTATCGCCGCGTTCATCGTTTACAATCACTGTTTAGTCCAATCATTTCTCGGCTTTAAATTTATATTGATAACCATCTCTGTAAGACATGTACATATGTTGTGCATGTGTGTAAACCAGGGACCAATGACACATCACGAGTTACTAGTTGAGAGGTCTTTTTTTTTTTCTGTGTAAGCTTTTATGTGGTTTCAATTTATTGTCTTTACTGTACTTTTTATTAGCCTATTTATCCTCATCTGTATTATTTCCATAACCTCTAGACATTCAAAATCAGACTGGTGATAATCTGTGAGATCTGGAAAACAAATGACAAACTTCAAGATGAGGGGATAAGCCATTTAATTAAAGATTTTTTTATTATCTTAATCTATAACTTGATAAGTTTGTACAAATAAGATAAGGCCAAATCCAAGTCCTTAGTATTTTACATATTGACTTAACTGTAGTTTATTTTGGATCAAAGCAAAGAGATACGTAAATATAAATATAAATGGCACTATGATTCTTTCCCTCTGTTTAGTAAGGTTAGGAATAAAAGGTATATATTATATAATAAAAGAAAGACTCTAACAGGGAAAACCATGTAAAAGCTTTCTTTTTTGATGACTGTTTATCCGTCATCTGTCTGTCTATCCCTTTTTTTTTTTTTTTTGTTAACACTCAAGGCAGAGTTGTATGCGGTTGTGACTTTTTAAACACTGTTTTCATATTAGTGTTTCACAGCTCAGCTCCTACTGCTCACTTAAGCACATAAAGCCATTCAGTATTCAAGAAATCCCCAAATAATTAACACAATGTAAGCCACAACCCTCATCCACCCAACACCTCATGCCTCCAACATGTTTTGAATGAAACCTTGGTATTTGTTGTTTTATTTTCCTCTCAGAAATCAATTGGGCAGAACATCCGATTAGCTCTAAAGGGGAATATTTACAGTACATAGCCTAAGCCCCAATAATCATTTATCAAATGACTAATGAGGTGTTAATTTTTGCAGCAAACGTGGCCTGGAAAATATCTTTCCACTGCAACATCTCAGCGTCGCTGTGTACAATGTTATTCCCGCCTTTTATAGACCAGAGTGACATTGTGCACAGCATCTCTGTAAAGCCGTAAAATGCAACAGGCTCTATGCGAAGGCCATTAGCATCATGCCAAGTGCATTTCAACATCATCTGACACCGAAGAGCAAAAACACCATTCCTTCTTGCCTCATGATGAACTGTTTTCATTGCCATTGTTAGTTTTTATACCTGAAGCCATTTCATGTCATGTTTGCTTTTTTAAAAACTGTGATGTCTTGTGTAAGTAGATGCTCTGATGTTTCGATAACCTCGCTTATGTGATGTCTAGACACGTGTTAAATAGAGAAAACAACTTTTGTTCTGTAATGAACACAGACAACATTTGTGTCAGTATCATCTGAACTGACTGACTGACTGAGATTTTTTTAGTTAACAGTTTTATATAATGATTTCTGTGCTTGGAACCGATGGTTGTCCTGCTGAACCTGGAGTGTTTGAGCCTTTGTTGAACAATCAGCTGTTATATGCTCTCAGATGATTGATGGGCTGTCTTTATTTTAGGTGACTGCACAAAGTGTTGGAAGATGCTGGTCCATTCAGATGAGAGTTTATGTCAGTAATTACGGTTTAAGTAAGACTTCAAGCCCCCAATGTATGCTGGCATCCCGTTGTTTTGCTAGGTGGTAATACAGCAGTCAAGCAGTCTGTGGTAGCATAGTCTTGGGCGTATAGATGCCCAAATGTTTATTTTATTTTTTCTTAATGGCACCCAATATAATGTTGAAATGGCAATATGGTGTGCATACACCACCAATTATTACGAGACTTTGTGAATCCTATGATAGCAAAGGAATTGTCCGCTCTAGTTTGCCTTACTCTGCCTCTCATTCATTCATTCAACTTTTATTTTAACTCGGAAATACATTAGTAGAGACCTCATTTAAAAAGTAGCTGAGTAAAACAATGCAAGACAAAAGCACTTAAACACAGAGAAAACTTACAGAGAAATTTACATAAAGGTGGCAACAAGAAGTAAGAAGCAATAAAACCAATGATGAATGAAAACTGTTAAAATACAGAACACATTTGTGAGGTAAAACAGGAACACCTAGAAGTAATATATGATACAGTTGAAGATTTGAATTGCCCTATAGATTAAAAAGAGGAACATTTTTCATTGTTCTGCATGTTGTTCCTGGTACACAATATGAAAAACGGAATTTTCCGAGTTCGATAAAAGCAGCCGGCACCTGGAGTGTAATCCAATCACTAGACTGAGTTTGGTAAGAGGAGCCCACATTAAAAGAAAGCATTGAACTGATGTAAGAAGGTAAAAGAGCTTTGTAAACCTCTGACTGGCTTACCCCGACATTCTAACCATAACCGTAACCAGTCGCACTCCTCTTGTCTAAACCTAACCAATCCAACCAACAAAGGCAATGAGCACTAGCCAATCATACGGAGAGTAGGGCAGATCTTTGCTTTGTCCCTATAACATTCACAAATGTGCACCATCTACTGCGATAAAAAGTGCAAATTATTTCAACTTCCATGTTCCCTTTTGTCCTTGCACCAAAATTTGTTTAAAGCCTACAGTCCAGTGGTTTTGGTTAAATTATTCCGTTATTGTCTTCTTCCTCAATTTTCATATGAAAATGTGTGAACAGTTTAAACATTCCTGCTTATCTCTCAGTGACACAGTGATTTATTTCAGACCATTTCATTGTGACCAAGGTGTCACTGAAGATGCAAACAGGAATTTATCTACAGAAAGCTGTCATTAAACATTATGGATATTTCTCAGTCCATAGACAAGTCTTTATTGTGCACGTGGGTAATGTGTTTGGCCGCAGTGCATCTTCTCTCCGCTCTGACTGCTTGTAACTCAACTGGATGATTTGGATAACTATTTCATATGCTCAAACGCAGAGGAGGTTAGATTAGTACTAGTTACTGACGAGGATGAGGGAATATGTTGCAGTTATGTTTTGCATGTTGTAGGAGAGTTGATATTGAAAGATGATGGCGTGAAAGTGAGGCGTGGGTTTATGAATCTGAAACTGAGGTTCCTTTTCTGTAAGATAGGACCGCAAGAGTACAACAAAATCCAATGATAATAAATATATATGCAACGTAACAGCTAAACAAGTAAAAGCTGAACATGGTGTAGATAGTTACTTGTATTACCACACGTGTTTGAGCCCCTCTGTAGGCTGTGACAACAACATGCCGCGGTTAATGATGACCACTGCCTGAGACTGACTATTGTTTGTGTATGTCCGAGTTGTCTTGGGTGCATGATGGAGCCACCAGGTTTTACACAGTCACGGTCGAAGCAAAATCGCCATAATTCAATAATGCCCGCTTTTATTTCCCACATTTGCAACCACTGCACAGCGGATGGAAGTAAATCTCTCCTTCGGGGCAGGTTACTGTGCGTGTCTTGACAATTTGCCACTTAAAACTTGTTTGTGTGTCTACTTACCAGGCTGCCCCTCAATGTGGGACATGTAACAGCCAGAAGTGTTTTTCTTTTCTCCTGGGAGTAGTTTCCTCTTGAAGCACTACAAGTTTCACTGACTAGTTAAGAGTTGTTTGTGCAGATGTGGCAGCGGCAGTGTTGAGGCTCTCAGACTAGCAACTTATAATGCACTGAACGGTGTTCCCCACCCTTGTCTGCCCACACTGTTTATTTTTCAATTAGCCAGGGCTTGAGTTGGCATGATGTCAGGTGGGCATGGGAAACTATAGGCCACACTTGTGGAGCACAGTAGAAACCTTGCAGAGCAAAGCAAGGATTTTATGAATTAGGACTCAATAATTATTTTGTCAAGTTGGTCTCCCTCTCTCCTACAGTATGTGTGCGTGTCTAAGAGTACAAAACAAGAGTTTGTGTCAGTAAAAGAGGGGGCCGTTGAGAGTGAATGAGACAAAAGGTTAATGTGAGAGCGCTCCTGTGTTTTTTAAAGCACCTGTGCGTATGTGCGGTGTGCCTGTTCTCCCAAATTATTGAGGTTTGAGTGAAAGCACATTACTGCGGAAAAATCCCTGAGCTCAGTTGAAGAATAGAAATTCTCCCGATTTATCCATGCAAAAGATTCGCTGAGAAGACATCTGTTAATAATATACTGTAAATATGTTTGTATCCAAAACACTGCATGTATTTGCAGTATTTTATACCCACGTTAAACAGTTTATTCAAAGTGTGATTAAGATACATGAGTCATATTGGTTTTATCAGTATAAAACATCCCTAAAGATTAAAAATGTGAAATGATACGGGCTGCCTATCATAAATACTTTACTTAACTTGCCACAGCAAGTTACATAATGATCATTCAGGAATCTAGAGCTTGCTCAGAGACAATCTTATCAGGACAGGTGTCTGTTGACAAAGAGGATTTGACTCAAGCTCTCCAGCTGACGGATGATCTTTCTTACTACCAACTGCCCTCAAGAGCCTTATTCATGAAAGAATGGAGAATTTCTAATCCACGCTGTCTGCTAAGCTGCAATAGCAAAGCAAAGACATCTGATTATGCATACCTTAAGAGCTGGCCCAACAAAAGATGTCTCTTTCATTCCTTTATTGGATTTTTTAATATGGTAATCAGCAGAGAGAACTTTTTGTGCCCAAGGTACATCAAAGGGTGAGCCAAAATCTCAAGGCACACCTGTATTTATATCTGTGCACAATAGCTTCTACAATGTGTGTTTTCACTCTTATCATGACATAAGAGAAATAAGACAGGTAGCTTTCATGATACTTTTTACTGACAGTTTTTTGTTTTTGTTTTTGGTTTTTTTTTGCTCTTTTTTTCCAGCGTTCAGTGGTCATCGCTGGTGCTTTGTTGTAATTTGCTCTGTACAACGAAGAGACCCATTGTCCCATTCATAGCTTTCGCCTTTTAGATGTTACCATCCCTCACACTGGCTGCCAGTCAGGCCTTTTGATGTGTGACACACTTATGATTCCTACGTCTGAACGGCAAACATTTTTTAGTTAGAGTTTGCCTCTTTATTAGGAAATCTACTGATACAGTCAATTGAAAATTCATTCAAAACTTTTTGTACAGGCCCAGTTGAATATTGCCATAATAATGTGTGGTTATCACAGAATCCCATGGCACACTCGAATTTGAGAAACACACAGTGTCTCCATTACAAAGGTTGTCCACCAGAGAGCACTGATAAGTTCCAATTCTCAAATTTAAACTTGCTATATCACCCTCCAAAAATCGCCTATTGGGCAGACTCAGATCCAGACAGAAAGACACATAGATACTATAGGTATTTTATCACATTCTTGGTCTTGTTTCTTTTCCTTTTTTCCCAGTTGCCACTGTATCGAGTCCAAAACTATTCAGGAAACCCCCTGAGAGTTGCCAAAGCAGACTCTGATAAGCACATTATCTTTACTCAACCATTCCTGACGTCTGTAGCCCACACTATAGGGTGTTGGTCTGTGTTCAAAAACAGCAAGCTTACAAAAGCTGGCACTGAGCCCAAAGCTTTACGAGTTGTTTTAAAGTAAGAGATACAGTGAGCAGGCGCCCCTCGGGATCTCTCAGGGATTTCAGAAGCAAATGCTCAGGAGCTGATCTACGGCTCATGATGGGGAGGGCTTTTAAATTCCAGCACGACATTTGCTTTAATTACTCATTAAACATTTTATAAATGGCAATTTAGGATTGCTCCCACTGAACCGTGTGATTGCAGATATAGTTCATGCAACATGGGTAGCGTGAGAAAGTGTTTGCATGGCTGTGCTTGTGACTTTCTGGACCTCAGTGCCTGCCTGCACACATGATGTATGAAGTGAAGTCAAAATGCACCATAGACGGAGAGTTGCGAGTTGCTTTTACTGAGACTTTTTTGTATTTCTTCTTTAAAACTGAATAATATTTTGACAAACATTTTACTGTTCAGTGTGTGACAGTTTGATCTATTCAGTATATAGAACACTTTTATTTTTAAACTTTACTTAAGCAGGCAAAAATGCTTAGATTGCAGTAATGACCTGGGGGAGTACAGTCCGACCTGGGAGCTGCCCAGCACCGCAGCCTTGCACTGAGCAAGATTATTCAGGGACTTACACGTCTGACCTTGCAGGAACACCAGCAGCAAGCTTGGTTTTCTACTAGGGTGTATAGCTCTTAACACATTATAAACACGCAGAAGTCGGCTTGTAAATTGATGAAAATGTCTTTTTTTTTTAGATTATTTGACAACATACCTCACACTCTAACATCTGAATGTAATGCATGTACTGCTCATGTAGAACAAGACTCAAATGTTATGTGCAACAGGAGTCAAAGCAGCAAAAGTGTAATCTTTCCATAGCAGGTGACACAAGGAAAGAACTTGAACAGTAGAAGATAGAAATTGAAGGAGGGGACCACAGATTGACAGATGAGGGGAATTTAAAAGCATAAAGAGCTAAGGAGGAAAATGGAAAAAGAGGGAGTGTGAGAACTCCAGCAGGGATTTACCAGGCATTGTTTCAGTCCGTGTGTGTGCAAGACAATAGCAAGTAGCACCCTGACACAGAGCCCCACATTGGCGCACAGCTACTCAAGGGTAGGACTTCCCCTGTCCACAGTGTGTGTGTGTGTGCGTGTGTGTGTCTGCTTTAATGAGAGTTCTGCCATGACCATACTGTGTCAGAGTTGCACTCAGTTCATTATTTGTTGCCGCTCATGTTGTTATTGTATGTGCCAAACCAGGCTTCAAAGTGTGCATGTCTGCGCTTGCATAATGTTTCCCCAGTATCTTCTGTCTGAGCGCATGCATCCATGCATCCATCTCCGCATACTGTACGTCTGCGCGCCTTTGCGTCTCTGAGCGCGGCATGTGTGTAAGTGTGTGTGGTTGCAAGTCAGAGAGAGAGGGACAACAAGGGAGGGAGAGAGGGAGAGGGAGAGAGAGAAATGAGAGAGGTTTGAGAGCTCAATGGGCAAACACTGTGTCCTGATGTGCTAGTGCACGCTGTTTCTCAGGCAAGTTTTTGCAACACCACAGGATTCTTTAAGTTTTGGTTTCTTTTAGCTGCCACAGGTTCTACTTGTCTTTGTTTACCATCTCTTCAGGTAAAGTATGGGATGCATGTGAGGTGGGATTAAATGCTACTTTTGTCTTTACTTTGCTGTTTATTCTCTAAAAAGTGTCAGCGCGTGGCGACTTAAGATTTGTCTTAAGTTTAAGTTGAGTTCACTACATTAGGAGCTGGCTGAAAAAGCGTTTACATTTTTAATTTGGTTTGTTTTAAAATGCATCACTGGTATTTTCATTACATGTCCTCTTTCAGTTTATCTTTGCTTAAATCTTGATGTTGCTTTGGTTTCATTATTAAAGTCCTCAAAGTTTAACACTTAAAGATTGAAAAAGAAAAAAATAATTTTTGATATACAGTAATGACCAGTAATTTCAAAGTTTATATCACAGTATTGCAGTATCATTAACCGAACATAGAAAAACAGTTTTCAAACTTTAAGTATGTATGTTTCTTCTTCGTGTATTTTTTTTAAAACAGTGATTAAGTGTGTCTGCACGCACAGGTCAGATTTAGTATTATAATCAAGCCAATAGCCATTGTTTGTTTTTCTCTACCTTAAATTGTGAGCCAGCGGGACAGCTGACACATTGCGTGCTTTATAGATAACCGTGAGTAAAATATGGAGAATAATATTTTTCAGTGGCATAATTGTTTTTGTCAAAGTGAATGAACTTTTCACTTTAACTTTGTTTAAAGCTGCTACCTTTCAAGTAGAAATTGATTTCCGTCAAGTTTAAGCTCTTAAAGTATCTTCAACAGGTTTTGTCAGACCGGGAGGAGCGTACTTTACTTTTGTCAGTCTTGAGGATTCAGATGGAAATGAAGTCACTGTTGAACTCATGATTGCTTTCATCAAAAGAATAAAAGTGTGGTTTGTATGAGAAAAATGTTTGTGTTGAGCGTAAGGTTAGCCAGTGTTTCTTTTCTCCCTCAGAGTCCAGGTACATGACAGGATCTCGGTTGCATGGTAGTCAGATGTTAGTGTGGAGTGAATGTCGTGCTGTGTAAAACTGCTGGACACTCGTTCTTAATTAAGATAATGGGGTTCCATGTAAATTGTGTCTTCCTATACTCTGGCATTCATTACTAATTGAACTAGCACTATAAACAATCTAATCCACTTTTAAACGGCTCTCACAGTTTGACCCATTACTCATGTGATAGCATTTTGGATTGTTGAGTATGTTGAATGGCTGTACTGTTCTTTTAAAATTAATTTTTATCCATACATAGCAGCCCTCTTAGTTGCTAAGTTTAAAACCAATTTAAGTGTTTTAAAAAGCAGCTATAGAACATTTGTACCGAGTATAAAAAGTATTTAATATAAAGCACAAGCGTCTCATTTACCTCTCACATAATGTACAAAACTGGCAAAATGATAGACGTATAATTCTACAAAGGTTTTGTGTTTAAATTATATTTTTATCAAGTAATTAGGACTTAGCATTTTATTAAGAACTAAGGGGGTTAAATGTGCTGCATTCATCTTAACTTTGAAGTCTAATTATACTCATTGAAAGTAGTCAAGCATATACATTTTGCATAGCCTTTTTGGAATTTATTCAAAGCCACAAGTTAAAATAATAATTTTTTTTTTTACTAATATGTTGTCTTCTTAGTGCATGAAAAAAATGAGGGCAAACCTGTTGAGCAAAAAAACTTGTATGCGATCCATAATTGACTAATTTTAAATCTTTTGCATTAGAATTTTCTATTTTATAACAATCAAAAATAGAGAACCTCTTTATCCGCATGGGTCAGTTTTCTGTCTTTCAAGTTTTCTCTTGTGTTTCCTGCCTTGAAAATGCTGCTGCGTGTGTTTATTCTCTAATTTCTGCCCATTAAACGACTTTGATCTGATAAATACTGAAACAAGTTATGCAACTGGGAGATAGCGTGAAATGAGAAACATTAGGAAAAGCTGAGAAAATCAGCATGTCCCAACACAGTCCCCTCATTGTGTACCACTCAAATATATTTCACAATCTCCCATGATGTCTGTTTTAATTTGATTTACAATAAAACTTTAGGTAGAACATGTTAAACAAGACTTTTTGTCACGTGGAAAGAGAGACAGGATAATCATGGGTTCACTTAAGAGTCATTTTGAGCTAAGTGTCTCTTTTCCTGTGGCTTATCTGTGGATTTTCTGTGTGTTGCAGTTTGCCCCATCACTGAGTGTCTCAGAGGACAAGCAGTTTGTGGAGAAGATCCAAAATTCTTGTAACTTTGCTGCTGGCCACATCCTGTTCAAACACATCTCTCCTCTCGTGTACCCTCCTCTGTCTGTCCTAGCCGCCTGCTCTTATTCCTTCTTGCTCAACAGACTCTTAAACATTTCAGTCCTCTCCCACATACACACGCCTCCCCTCATTCTGGCCTCATTCTCTTTTTTTAGCTCTGCCCCCCTGCTCCCCGTCTCCTTTACCTGTCCGAGAAGGACAATCCTGTTTTCTGCCAAACTTGTCACTACAACACCACTGCACTATTCCTTTGCTTTCCTTACCCCTCTGTTCCCCTAATGGGCGCCATATCAGACAGCAGAGCCACATTCCCTTCATCGTCACTGAGAACCTCTCTCCACCCCTAACCACCTCGCCAACACCAACATTAACACGACCCAATGGAGACAAAAGATATGATGCTGACGAGCATGTTGACAATGGACAAAGGGGAGAATGAGGGAGAGAGGGAGAAAGGGAGAGAGGATGTGGGGAGAGAAGAGGAGGGAACACAGCAGGAAAATGGCAGACTGGTGCTGGCTGACGGTCTCGCAGAGAGGGGACCCAAGAACCTGACCTCCGGCTCTGGACAACAGGTGTCCAATGGCTTCACCACATCCACCCCTCAAAGCCCCAGGGAGGGGCCGGGGAGTGCAGCTTGCTCTGGAGGCACAGCCTCCGGGCCTGGAGGAGGCACTGGGTCCTCAGTGCCGTTGGGAGGCCTCAGGACTCTGGTGGTCCAACAAACCAGCTTGGAGAGGCCCAGAGAAACCTGGAGCAAGAAGATGGACTTCTTGCTCTCTGTGATCGGCTACGCTGTGGACCTGGGAAATGTCTGGCGCTTCCCTTACATCTGCTACCAAAATGGAGGAGGTGAGGAGGCAAAAGATGTTTGAGAAGGTAGAGGGAGATAAGGAGTGGGGAAGGGTGGAGATCCCATGCTAGAGTAAACAGGATTTCAAGGATTAGAAAGAAGAGAAGGCTCTTTTGTGGTTCTAATTATTCTGCAGCATGTACAGTAAATTAATAATAATTTAAAGTATATGCAGCAGCTAAAGTGAGTCCATTAATTGCCCTGTAACTTTTTCCATCATTAAAGATGGAGGTAGATGGAGACTATCTCTGCACGTCATAATTTCTGCAAAACTGAAATAAAAAAGGACGTAGAGGAATGCTGCAGTTACAGTAAAGTACTTGTTTATGATTCAGCTTTTATTGCACAATTCAAGGTACAAAAAGGAAAGCGTATGTTTTCGCAGAGTCTGTGTGGTCTGCATGTGCTCTGTTACTACACAATCCTCACCTAGTGGCAAACAGGGCCTCCCTTTCCACTTTTATTGAATTTGCAATAATAAAATCTTTGCAATATCCTGTGTTCTGTGTGTGTCTCACAGAGCGAGGTAGAGATGGGGACCGGGAGACACTTGATAGAGGCAACACTATTAATTGTGGGTTTTTATGAGAACGCCTTCAGTCCCTTTCTCCTTGCTTAATAACCTGTCGCCCAGGCAGCTGCTCAATCAACCCTTATCTTTGATTTCATGTCACAAAGACACGAGATACACACCGACCCACTGACATACACAGATGCACACACGCATGCAAAATAAGTTGATAATCAGATAGAAAGAAAGAAAGCAAGAAAGAAAGAAAGAAAGAAAGAAAGAGAAAGAAAGAGACGTGTTATCAAACTCTGCACATTAGGTTGGAGAGTTCAAAGATCTGGCTGCCATCCTGCTGCTTCTCAGTGTTTGGCCTTCTAATTCTCCCTCCATCACTTTTATACTTTCCTCACTTAGCAGCCAACATCGCAGTAGTCCTAATCTGTCATTGTAGAATTTAAACACAATGACCCTCTCACTGCGTGTTTCCACATATTAAATTGAGTGTTATATGAAACTGGGCAAGCACGCACTGTTGTTTTTGAATGGACTAAGGTTATGTAAATGATAGGGTACTTAGAATATTTAATGATTTTTACAGAGTGCTTTTTAATGTTCTCGGTTCTTGTTTATCTGGAGTTATTAAGGGGACTATTGAGACTACAGATGGAGTGTGAACGAGCAGCATTTCTCAGGAGTGTAATTGACTTTTTACTGTTCGTCCATAACTTATTCCCCCCCCCCCCCCTGTTTTCATACTCTCCACATCCATCCCCACATTTTTGTTTCCAACTCTTACATTCTCCCTCTATCATTCCCAAACATCGTCCGTCCTTGTGTCTCTGCCCAGGTGCCTTTTTGCTGCCCTACCTGTTGATGGCAGTGTTTGGAGGTGTCCCTCTCTTCTACATGGAGCTGGCTCTCGGCCAGTTCCACCGCAGCGGCTGCATCTCCATCTGGAAACACATCTGCCCCATCTTCAAAGGTAACAAGAGGAGCGGAGAGAAAACAGAACAGATGGAGAAATGAGTCAATAGCAATAGCTTGGATTAAAAGCTAAGACGAGGACATGAGAGAACAGCGCTTACTATCAGGAAAATTGGCAGTAAGAGAACAAAAAAATGGCAAAGAAGGACAGTGTCGAGCCGAGAGACAGCTCATTTCACCTCCCTGTCCCCCTCGGTATTCTGCCTTGAAGAGCATCCCGAACGTCTTGTACATCTAATGAGTTATACTGACTCTCTGTTATGGAAATTGTCACATTTCCATGCCAAATGCCAGATGCTCAGAAATGTGATAGTGTGCTGGTTGTTGTTGTTGTTGGGAAATGTCACCTACTTACCCAATAGCAACTTGAATTAGCTCGATAACACCACTGATGTCTCTTCAAGGGGTTGACTGACTGGTGCCACATACTATGCAACATAATTTCTTCTTAATAAAACGCAGATGTAACGTTTATAATCAAGATAGTTTATTTTAGGGACTGTTTGTTATTTATGAGAGGGGAGCGGGCGGTGCAAAACGGGAGGCACTCCAAACCATTTTTTTAAGCACGAGGGAGGGAGTTATGTCGTTTTTGTTTTTGTTGGGTTTTTTTGGCTTAAAGGAGGCACATTTAACTTAGAATGAATGTATTTTGTGTTTATTTTAAATGACTTAAGAACCCTAAAAATGCAAGTGGGTTTGAAATGTATGAGGTTTTTTTTAATAAATTGCTAAAATTTAACCATATAACCATAGTGAAAACAGAAACTATCAAAACACATCATGTGCAACAAATGCTTCCACCAATTGCTGCCACTGTTGTGTATGTTGTCATTAATTTGGGAAAGCGGTCATTAAACTCACATTTTGCTATTAGCTCTGGGAAGGTTCAAGATAAAAAAAAAAATACAAAGTCACAGCCTAGCCACCCCCTCCTCTGACAAATAAAGTACGGTCCCTTAACTCTTATTTCTGTGCTAACTCAATTTTTTTTCCACTCATCCAGGGATTGGCTTTGCCATTTGCATCATAGCCCTCTACATCGCCTTCTACTACAACACCATCATGGCCTGGGCCTTGTACTATCTACTATCATCATTTCGTCCCACACTGCCCTGGACCACATGCTCCAACAGCTGGAACACAGCCAACTGTAACCGTTACATGTCCACCGACCACAATGTGTCGTGGTCCAACTCCTCCACCTCCCCTGCCGAGGAGTTCTATACGTAAGTGCATGTAAGTCGGATGTAGAGGCGTAGGGGGAGAGCTAACGCAGGAGGGAGACATCAAGTGAAGGAGGGAGGATGACTTCCAGAGAGCAATTACAGGGTTGGTTCTGGTGTTTAAGGAGTCCTGTCAGATTTACCACCAGCTCTCTCTGCAAAATCCACTTGTATCAAGGAAGACCTTATCAGGATTTCATAATAAGAACCACTAATCTCATCTGAGATTGTTCAGGAGGAGGACAGGAGTGATACAGAAGTAATACGTAAAGAACAAAATGTAAAATATCCTCACTCATAATATTTACTGTGATAGTTAACTGAAGATACACACAAAATTCAAAGCTGAAGATTTGTACTAGTGGAGGAGTTCATATGGATGACAGAATTTCATTCAATCAGGAAAGACAACACAAGTTAATGAGAATGCAGAAGCTTTATCTGATAGACTTTATTTGATAGACCTTAGCGTTGACCCTGTCAATTGGATTTGTGGGAATACATCTCTATAAATAGCAGCCAATAAGAGCTATAGATAGGGCCTCGACACCAGTGGTGGTGGTGGGGTGGAAGGAGCAAAACTGAGTAGCTTCACAGATTGAAATGACAGATAAGGTTTGCATATTCTTCAGCTAAAATGATGATCATATGAAAGGAAAGCCTGTAAACAAATCCCAGAGAAATCACTTGGATAATAATTAGGAGGTGGAGCCTCAGTGTGACGTGTGATCTCAATTTATTATTGAGATCATAAGTCAGTTTCTCCAGAGGAAGCATAGCTGATATCTGTGATAACCACATGTCAGCCGTGGGGACCTGTGGAGCAGACCATCGCAGCAAGATGCACTTTTGTTAACAGAGATTTAACAGAGATAAAACAAGTAGAACAAAGGAGTCAGTGAGAACTGTTTGCCTGTAACCTCCTGAATTACAGAATGAACCTCTTTCCAAAATATTTGGATATGACCAGAACCAATATACCTATACAAATATGCAAATGTACCTTTGTGTTATACATTTAACACAAAGGTTTGAGCTGTTTGGGAACATGTTCTGGAGGTAGACGGGTGTATAATAAATCCTATGAAAAATTTTTAAATTTGCTCATGTAAAGAGAAGTGCACTTCGGAAAGATCCCCTTGCAGATTTTGGTCCTGTCGTCAGAGCTAAGTGTTACCCCTAGGTCACGCTCCACAACGGCTTCAGGGAATCATATGTAATAACAAGTTTTACAGAAAACCTGAAGCATGTAAAATATATGAACATTAGTATGCAGATAATCAGGGGTCAGTTATGTCCTACAGTGTTATCAAATTAAATGGCAAAAAAGTAATAAAATTATTTTTTTTACTTTTAACTGACAGGTTTGTAAGTTGCCAAGTGAGATTCTGTTTTCACTTCTGTTGAGTAGCAAACAATGTGTGCTTGATTTTACGAAGAAAAAAAAAAAAGAATGCTCTCAGTTCACTTTAAATTAGCGTGCCAAAAATATGAACTAGCCTTTTATTTAAATAAGCAGGTTTAGGAGGAGGGAGGAGGGAGGGAGAAAAAGCTGGAGGCTTTTTGGATTATTAGAGGATTAAAAAAAATAGATAAGGTAGTGAGACAACTTTGAATCAGAATTTAACATTTTCATTCCTTGAATCCCCAAGATACAAATATGCTCTTTTATTTAAAATAAAAAAAATTCTGACATGAAATTTAAACTGATTATTTATATAATCCAAACTGTTAAACAATCTTTGGCAAGCTGCTTTCACAGAATTTAGGTCACTCAATTTAGTTAAGCTAGGTATTGTTTTGTTTTTTAACGAAACGTAAAACCTGAGCTGTGTCAGAACAATGTCTTCCTTATTCCTGACAGCTCTGGGACTCTACAGCCTACTGGCTCAGTCTTATCAGCTGCTCACTAGACCATGCCTGTATCTGTCCACTGAGACAGATTCAGGGTTTATCCGTAGTTGACTTTTCCTAATACAGGTTTTAAAGTAACAAATTCCGCAACTCAGTCTGGCGCCAGAATTTCCTGTTTTCAACATAAATCACATCTCTGTTTTATCGGCCAAGCTCTGTGTGTTTAACCTGTGACCAGATTTTAACCTCACTGTTCATTTCAGCCTCCCTTTTTTCACTTAGGTTTGTGTAAACTTTGTTTATTGACAATAATTTGGTATAAAGTCAGTCAAGGCTCTCTCGTTTTGTATTGTTTCCCTTACGTGAACTTTCATTACTTCTTATTTAATCTGTGTCATGTCTCTATGTTTACTTGTCCGGACTCTATCGTTCTCATATTGTACAAAGAGTTTATACCTCTGTATTTCCCCTTTTGCCCTGTTTATTACTCCTTCCCCTCTTCATACCTTTATTTTTCCCTCCTCTTTGCACCTTTTCTTACCTTTGGATGTTTTTTTTTTTTCTTGCTGTTCTGTCCTCTATCACCTCTTCTGTTTTCCATACCCTATCCTGTTTCTCTACTATCCAAATCTCCCAACATCCTTTCTTACTTTCTCTTATCTTTTCTGTCACTTCTTATTATTCTGCACATTCTTCTCCTCCCCTTGTTCCTTCCTCTCCTCTTCTCCCACCCCCTCCTTCCTTACCATGTCTCCCTCTTTGCGCCCCCTCCGACCTCACCTCTAAATCCCAACATCCCTTCTGCCTTGTTTCTTCCCCCCAGTCGCCAGGTGTTGCAGGTCCACCTCTCCCCGGGTCTGCACCAGCTGGGCTCTGTCAGCTGGCAGCTGGCCCTCTGCCTGCTCTTCATCTTCACCATCGTCTACTTCAGCATCTGGAAAGGAGTCAAGACGTCTGGAAAGGTAACCAAAGGGGCGCCTGCATGGCTAATGGGAATGTCAGTTAGAGAGAATGGATGGATGGATGAATTGATGGAGCCAGAGAGGCAGAGAGAAAGATGCTGGTTCTCCTGTCATCTCTTCGCCCTCACTATCGTTCATCATCATGGGTAGAAAATTTGCTTAGAAAGGAAGTCAAAGAGTGATTATTAAGTATGAGTGGATATCAGCTGATATGACTGAGTGAATCCTTCTTCCTCTGTTCTGCATTAGGTGGTTTGGGTGACTGCTACCTTTCCCTACCTGGTCCTCTTTGTGTTGCTCATCCGTGGGGCCACACTGCCAGGGGCCTGGAGGGGTGTGGTCTTCTATCTCAAACCTGACTGGGAGAAACTGCTTAGCACAACAGTAAGTCAGTGGGTGCAATCTGGCAAGGCTGTTCTTGATCTCTCAGTGTGAAATGTTTGTGTTGCTATTATATTTGTGCAAACTTCTTGCCCTAACATTGACCGTCCAACCTTACACTCGCTCTAAGGTTTGGATTGATGCAGCAGCTCAGATCTTCTTCTCGCTGGGTCCGGGCTTCGGCGTGCTCCTTGCCTTCGCCAGCTACAACCCGTTTCACAACAACTGCTACAAGTGAGAACCCTTTAAACACACTATTATATAATTTATACTAAGACGGCATCTACTTGCTTAATGAGCCAAAAGCTACTTGAGGGGTTTTTCCACCTTCCCAAAACTCCTTTAAATCTTTCAACAAAATTATCAGTAAATCTAAAAATACCTGTGTCAACATCTAGGTGGAGCAATAACATGCCGATATCACAAGACTCCAATAGTGCATACATTCTCCCTAACTCTGTAGACTTCCTGACCCCAAATCTCTCATTTCTCTACCTCAGAGATGCTTTGGTCACCAGCTCTGTGAACTGTCTGACGAGCTTTCTGTCTGGCTTTGTCATCTTTACCGTGCTGGGCTACATGGCTGAGATGCGGCAGCAGGATGTGAATGATGTGGCCAGGGATGCTGGTAGAAAAACGCACCAACACAATCCCAAATACATAATTCTTTACTCAGTCTCACATCATTGGGGAAATAAGAATAGTGCAGCCTATATTTAATTTATCTGCATTTTTACATAGGATATGCTTTGACATTGAGTTAGCACAGAGTATTGAAAGAAGGACCTACTGCACACATTTGTTGCTCTGGACAAAAATACAGATGATTCAGATTTAACTGCCTCTTTCTCCTCTCCAGGCCCCAGTCTGCTGTTCATCATTTATGCAGAAGCCATCGCAAATATGCCTGCTGCTACCTTCTTTGCCATCATCTTCTTCCTCATGATCATTATGTTGGGTCTGGACAGCACGGTTAGTTCGTCGATTACGTATTTCAGTGAAAAGTTAGGACACTCAAGTCAGTGTTCGGCTTGCTAAATGTTCTTTATGTCCTCACATGTTCCTGTCTCCTCGTTGTAATCTACCTGATTCTGTTGTTGCCCCTTCCCCGGCTCTTGTGTGCTCTCACAAACCTAGAAACAAAGGTTTCATATTTGCCTTGTCATATAGGCAAAAGCCTTGTTCTGTTTGACTTGCATTTGCTTGTTGTACACGTTGCTCCATAAAGGTGTCGGGTATTATTTGTCCTCGCTGGATAACAGTCAGTGAAAAACAATGTGATAGGACTTTCATATCACTGTTGTGTGGTGATCTTGTCTCCATAAGCCTGTGTTTATCTGCTCTGAGGCAGCCAGCTGGAGAGACCCACGAGGCTCTTATCACGTCCTGATAATCAGTGTGGAATCAGCATTGGAGGTTGCTATGCTCCTCGATTTTATGACTGAGGATATTACAGCAGAACATGTCGCTGTACTTGGATTCATATAGGATTGGCTTAATATTTTGTCTCTTCATTTTTTTGTCATCGTGCAACAGTTGTGGATGTTTTTCATCAGTGTAATGGGGACTGTCAAATCACTGATTAGCAACACGTAGCATTTAGATTTCTAAAGCTCTCAGATGAGGGTATATGTACAGTATAACGTCTCCTGGATTTTCTCATGCACCCTCTGATGAGTTCTCTGGTTATTTTTCTCTCCCTCACCTCCTTGCTGTCCTCCTCTCTCCAGTTTGCAGGGTTGGAGGGAGTGATCACAGCCATGCTAGACGAGTTCCCCGATGTCCTGGCTAAGAGACGAGAGTGGTTTGTTTTCGGCCTGGTGTGCGTCTGCTACCTCGGGGCTCTCTCCACACTCACATATGTAAGTTATTTGTAAGTTGGTAGAGCATGCAAGTCCCAAGTACAAAGGCTATGTCCTTGCTGCAGCAGCCGCAGGTTTGATTCCAATCCTGGCCCTTTGCTGCAACATCAAAATGAGGTCTATCATGAAAACATCATCCTCAGCCAAATTAGATTTAAAAATACCTCTAATATTACATGTAAATCTGTGATTTATCCCACCTGACTGTCTGCAGTTAAATGGTTATATTATATTGTGATTATCTGTCATAAATAAGAAACAATAATTCAAGACTTCATATAATGTCTATTCAAATATATTATTGACCAAAAATTTGTTTGTGTTGATCAAAAGTATCTTAAATGTTATTGCTGTGTTTTAAGTAATGTGATGGGCCGCAGTAGACAATAAGCTGAAATCAGAAGCCCCTGAGCAGTAACCGTTTATCTCCAATCCAAAACAAATTTCCCCAATCACAAAGACCAGGGATGCTCAACTTGTAAAATGAAAGGGGCCCCACACAGGTCAGATGTATGCAGGGGCGTTTCTAGGATTTGAGGACATTCAGGGCTTTGCCTGGATCTCTGTTGGGGGGTCTGGGGGGGATCCTCTCCTGGCACTCTTTTGGATGAAGAAGCTCTATTTTGATGCTTTATATGCACTCTGGTACCTTATTTACATTTACACAGGGATGTAATTTGTTGTAAAGCCCTCTGAGGCAAATTGTGATTGGGGATATTGGTATTTATAAACAAAATTTAATTTAACAATTAGAAAATTGTTGGGGGGCCACCTGGCACCTTATATGCCGTAAGTTGAGTGTCACTGTCATAAACCTTTCAGATTGCGCAAGAGTGATTTCTGAATAGCTTCACAGTGTCTCCTCTCTTCTGTGTCAGGGAGGAGCATTTGTGGTGAAGCTGTTTGAGGAGTATGCTACAGGCCCTGCAGTCATCACTGTGGTCCTGCTTGAAGTCATCGCCGTCTCCTGGTTCTATGGTAAGTTTGAGCAATTGAGCATGATGATAGTGATGACTAAGTTGTAACCTCATTGCAAATTACAGCAAAAGAGTTGGGTGGAGATTTAGAAGCTGTGGTGGTGCAGACTTATAGTGATACTGTGATCTCCTCAGCTCTGTTTGTCTGTTTTCTCTGTGCAGTTCAAGTCACAGACGCATGAGAGAAATGACATTAAGACACACTCCTGATATTTGGGACTTTGTAGTGATTGTGTGTGTGTGTGTGTTCCAGGTACCAACCGTTTCTGTGATGACATCCAGCTCATGCTTGGTTTCTACCCGGGTGGTTTCTGGAGGGTGTGCTGGGTGGCCATCTGCCCCTGCTTTCTGCTTGTGAGGCTCATGTACAATATCTACACACACACATACTAACTTAGACACTTGTTGTCATATTTATTCTCATGTTTGATGATCCTTGCTATATCTGACCTCTGCTCTTGTTCCCATTCCTTTGTGTAGTTCATCATCATCAGTTTCCTGGCCTTCCCTCCAGAGGTCAGGTTGTTCAGTTACCACTACCCGCCATGGACCACTGTCCTGGGCTACTGCATCGGAGTGTCATCATTCATCTGTGTGCCTGCTTATATGGTCTACCACTTGCTGAATGCCAAGGGCACATTCAAACAGGTACAACATTTCTTTCCTTATCCTTTCCATTCAAGTGTATATTCTGAGTTTCCCCTCGTTCATCCCACATGTCCCATTGCTCTGCGCTCCTTCTGCTTACCCATATCCCTACCAGACCTTTTTTCTCTTGCTGACACCTCTCCAACAACAGGGATTGCCTCTGTTCCTTTCCTTTCCATGCACCGTCAGGGTCTACCCTCTGCAGCGAACACATGACTGGAGATCAGGATCAAAGGAGCACGGAGAAGGCACAGGCCAGAGATTAGCGAGGAAAAAAGTCATGACAACTTCCAGGCACCATAGATGTTACACACACGCACACACACACACACACACACACACACACACACACACATGCATACACGTAGGGCATTACCTGACACGCACCTAACACTCACTTTTAAAGAGACACATCCACAGTCTGCAACACACGTCGGCTGTCACGTTGCCAGATTTGAGGATGAAGGCTAAACTGACGGAAACCGGGCTTATGTCATCTGATGCTTTGGCATCAGAACACCCTGCGTAACAAACTAAGTGAAGCAAAGCAGCATCACTTCCAAAACTACTCTCTAAAATGTGTTCAAGAGACAGGTTGTCTGCTAAGCATCACCTAAATTTTTCTTACATTATAAAATCAAATACAAAATGTTGTCATCATAAAGATCATAATTATCTTGCAATCCTCTTTGTTAGAGTTGACAGAAGGTAGAAGGACATCAAAGAGGCTGGGAGACAGACGTCTCTGGCTGTTGTCCAGTATTGACACTGCTGCCAGAGCACACAATGACCCTGAAACACACTGTCAACACAGGGGAGTGGTGTTTTTGTGTGTGTGTGTAAGTGTGAAAGAAGACAGTGTCAGTGTTACTCATACGGACAGATGAGGCCAAGGGAGGGCAAAATGTCAGAGTGTCTCTTTGTAGCAAGACTGTTGGTTGTGCGTTTGTCATCTGTCTGTTTACTTTCCTGTAAACTTCCTTTCTGATTCTGTAATGCTTTTGATCAAGTGAGGTGTGTTTGAGATTAAACCAGAAGGATAATTGGATCAACAAAATATAATCTGGAACAATTTCAATAATCGGATAATCATTTGAGTCATGTTTTTAAGACAAAAATGCCAAACATTCATGGTTACAGCTTCTAAAATGTGAATTCTTTCTAATACTGGGTTCAGACATGTTGCCTGATCAAATAGCTTTGAGACTGGTTGGACAAAACAAGACAAGTATTGGAATCACAATGGACATTTTATTTTATTTTTTTACTATTTTTGAACATTGTATAGACCAAAACAATGAATCGACAGATAAAAAAATAGAGTTGGCAAATAGATCTGTAATGGAAATATTCATTAATTGCAGCCTTATATGAGATAGTACCTACAAGCTATTCAAATGGCATGTGTGGACATCAGGTGGCCTCATTCTATTGAGGTCAAATACAACATCAGTCCTTCAATATTTGATACATAGATCTTCAAAAGGACAACGGCTCCTGTCACTATTATACCCAACAAAGACTAAGTCAGCCAAAATTGCAGTAACATTAGTGGCACAGGAATATTTTGACCTGCTTTGTGGTTTAATTCTTGCCAGTTTCCAGTTAAAGTGGTCGGTTTATATCATTTTAATCTCCCCACTTTCTTTCTCTGCCTGTTATCTCTTCCCTCTTTCTGCCTCTGCCTCTGTATTCACAGCGTCTGTTAAAGAGTGTCACTCCAGAGCCCAGCAACAACCAACACAGAGACTTCATTGTCACCAACGCAGTCTGACCAAACCCTGACCAAAGGACGATGCCACTGTAGCTACACAGAGCACCCTCTTCTGGACAAACTGCACAACCACAGGACAAGGGGGCTACCTTTCACCGTCTTTGCCTCTTTTTCAGACATCGCCTACATTCGTTTTTAGCTGTCTCGCACCAAGATGTAGAAATAGTGGTGGAGTTAGGTGGAGCCAGGCTGCAGTAGCTTTACTTAGTTTTGTTTAGTTTGGTTCCTTCATGCTGATTCTGAGTTCTCTGGTGTTACAAACTCAGAGTTTAGCTTCCATATCCTCAGCATCCTCTCTCTATATGTCCACTCACCATTGTCACCTGACTTATTAAGTGACCGACTTTTCTTCAGGTTATACAGCTGTAGGAAATATTTTATACAGTTATAGAAAGTATGATACAATCTATGTCCACGACAATAGACAATAAACTGCAGATACTGTACAGTGAAATCAGTTGAAGAAGGAAGACTAGTTACATTTCAACCCTCTCACTCTTTACATTTCCATATTATGCTGTTAAGTTATGCATTAAAATATGTAGCAAAATTCAGGTATCTGTTACTGAAGCCAAATATATGATATCTGTTCTGTTCATATTTCTAAAGATGTTTCAATATTGTAGCTGTCGTTTCGTTGTGTTCACTGTCAGCCTGTGTTTATTTGGTGGCATCTCGGATGGATGACAGATTTGCAACAAGTTCCCTACACTGTGAAGCACTGTCTGGTAGTGACATGAGTGTGTGCATGTCTGAGTGTATGTGTGTGCGTGTGAGGAAAAAAAAGGCTATTATAATGTCAGGTGGATAAAATGGATCACAGACAGAACCACCGGAGTGTATTCATCCTATAACTGCAATATAAAATGTGTATTTATTTTCTAATGTATCATTGCTGTCATTTTGACCTCCCACACTTCAGTATGACAAACATCACATGTGACATTTCATGACATCGTGCTGATGGTCTTTGTTTAATCACAGTGACATTCTTCACTCTGTTGTCACACTGCATAACTGTCAGTAATAGAAACCAAATATGGATCAGAGCTAATAACATTATCAATGGCATAGTCTGAAAATCAGCGTTACTGCTCTTTACTTTCTACCAAAAAAAAAAAAAAAAAGTGCGTTTGTGCGTGTGTGCACATGTGCCTGTGTGTGTGTTTCCGAGAGTGTATGCAGGAGCAGGAGTTAAAATATGGGCGAGTACTGTTCATCTACATGTGTATTTACTAGTCAGTCTGGTATTGGTGTAATCTATCCTGTGAATACCTGTCTCCTCTCTCCATGTGTGAATGTGCGCATGCACCTTAGTGAGTCGGTGCACGAATGGATGGTTGTACAAAAAGGATTAGAGGCGTTCAACCTATGTGTGCATGCCGTGGTGTGTGTGTGTGTGTGTACTGTACTTCAAGTGTGTGTGCGTGTGCGTGTGTGTCTGTAATGTGATCTCCTGTTGTCTTAACTGCCAAAATATCTTATGAAGGAAGTCTTGCCTCTCTCTCTTTCTCGTACCTCTCAAGCTTATGTAAGATCTATGTATGTCAATAAAAGACTGTATTGAGAAATACACCTGTATAGAATAAAGATATATAAATATATGGGAAATAATAATAACAGATAATAAAGATATATGGAAATAAATAACCCCTGTTGTTTGTTAGTTGATTCTTTAATTTGTCAGTGTTGTTTCATGTATTTCAGCCTTTAAAAGGTCAACATTACTATTTTATTTTTTCCTTTGCGACTTGAGTCGGAGTCAAGTCACAACGTTGATGACTTTAGACTCGACAAATAAAAAAAGACTTACAACTCCACCAGACTTTTAACGCCAGTGACTCAGGACTTCACATGGCCTTGAACCTGTTGACTTGAAAATATTGTTACACTCCCCCAAGCCTGAATATTATAAAGTATGTTGTTTATTTCCTGAAACAACTAATTTTAACCCTATTTATCCCAGCAAGTCAACACCAATGCCCCAAGTGATCCACTTTTTTTTTGCACCAAGCAGCAACCTCCAAGGCTGAAAAGCAAAGCCAATGCGGAAGTGCCAAAAACTGCAGTTCCTCTAATGGCCACTTGAGGCTGGCTCCAGAAGCAAGTCAATCCCCATAGACTCCATGTTACAATGACCAACTTTACAGCAGAAATAAACATGACAAGCTGGGGCTAATTTCCAGTGGTGACATCACAGTGACTACATTCATTATTCTTATACAGCAACCAATCAGGTGCATGAATATTTGTATAACTCACCTGTTTAGCAAAATTAAAAAAAGGATAATTTTGTTCATGACAAAAACTACATGTTTACAAAAAGCAAACTGCAGTATGCAAAATGTGGGTTTGAAAATTAGAGACGCAACTACTTCCAACTTCATGCAACATTTTAAGTTGTGCAAAGAATGGCAAGTCAACACCAATATTATCATAGCAAGCTAACACGTAGCTAACATTAGCTTAACGGCTTAGTAACGTTTCTACCCACTTGTTCTAACAAGTCGCTGAAATACAACAAAAGCATTTATGATATTGTAAATTTTAAACATCATTACACTATTGTTAAAATAGCATGGCATTTGATTAAGAGTGCTTAATGACTTTTTTGGAATCTAATCTCAAAGTTTTGGACTTGACTCTAATTAATTGGCCCTTCGCTAAGCCCCGCCCCTTTGAGTTGGTCCAACAAGCTGTGGGTTAAGGGATCTCCAGTAGCTTCCCTTCACTGGTTCCTGTGCAGCAGGGTCGGTCTTTTTTCCACTGTTATAATCATTAAAAAGCAAAAGCAACATGTGTTCAGTAGGCTAAATCTTAAGTAGCTAGCTAGCTAACCCTACACTTCTCAGGGTTTGATTTGGGTTTTGGAACAAGGAAGAAACGTTTATCTTTTTCCAGCCTCTCCAGGTAACGAGTATCATTAATACATGACGTGCCCCAGGCACAACATTTAGCTCCAAATCCACAAACCCGACCTGAAAAGGAAGGAAATCTGAGTAAATGGAGCACAGCTGTGTTACTGTCGGACCCTGGGCTGAGCCGGCCGCTGTGATTGGTCAGCCTGCGTCCGGGGGCGGGACTTAGCTAAGGTAAGTCCCACCTACAACATTACTGATAATCTACAGGCCAGCCATGTCAGAAAACGTGCGTCAACATACATGCAAGGCCTGAGCTGATGCTGTAATGACCTTTACAGGATTCTACAACATATGACACACTCAGACATATTTTAAGGATTCTTAAGATGTATTCAATTAAGAACTGCAGCCAAGACATGCACACACAGGATGTCCCACAGCCCAAAAAACTCTTGGTCAAACTATGTAACAGTGAGACAGCCTCCAAACAACCCTCTATCAACCTTTGATTTGCTGCACTGATACAGTAGCTCTTGTCATTATATCTGCAGCAGGCCCATAATGTTGGCATTTCTTCATAGTCTTTGCAGCTTTTTAAAGTGTCAGTTCATTCATTCTCTGTCGTTTTTATGTCAAAACCTCAGGAAATAAAACTGAAACTATCAATATGGCCACCACGACATTAGATCTGCTGTGTTTTTTGCAATTTGGGTGAACTTACTATTTAAGTCTTGACAGAAACAAGCAGAATCTGTTGGATAATCTGCGACAAAATGTACTACAATGTGCTGGACTCAATGCTTTATAATGACATGGTAAAATGTTGAGCTTCAACACAACTAGATCACTATAACAAGGACCTACACCAGGATCAATAGGTTTTAATCCAAGTGGCAGAAATGTGGCCCTTTGTGAGACTGCTCTGTGTGTCACTGATACTGTGTTTGCAGACAATAATGACATTCTTAGTGACCGCATCATGAACTGCTCTGTTTTATGACTCGACTGATTTAAAAGCAGACTGACTCAACAGCATGAAGTGAGTATTGTCTCAATCAGAGGCTTTGAAATCACGTGTTGCACTGAGCCTCTCTAAATGCTGGCTATCACAACTTGTCAGGGCAATCATTGTTTCTCTGTCAACACCAATGTATCTACATCCCTGTGTGTGTGTGTGTGTGTGTGTGTGTGTGTGTGTGTGTGTGTGTGTGTGTGTGTAGATAATGTGTGTGCACAATGGTTCCTTGTCACCAGTGATTAATCCCACAACTGAAATCTGCAATCAGCAGCTTCAGCAAACAGTCTTGTGGTCACGCACACACACACACACACACGCACACACACACACACGAGAGAGTGAGGTAAAAAAAAAAAAAAAAAAGGTGCATGAGCGTTTGATTTTAGTTTTGCTGAGAGGATGATCTTCAGCTCATCCCGTCTGAGCTGTAGCCAATGTACAACAGATGTGCAGTCATACATTATGTAGCCAGAGAGCACAGTATATCCTGAGGTAGCGAGAAGAAACTTTTAGAAAGGTGTCATTGTTTCAGTTCTTCGTTTCCACACATCAGCACTTCTATCTGCCAGTGTTGAGATGAAACTCAGAATGGACATTTTTGGGGTTTAATTGCACCTTTCCATGTGTGCATCCACACACTGACTTGTGTGCCAGGAGTTGCTCCTATATATGAGTGTGTGTGCTTTATTGTAGCAATTTCCTCTGAGCTCCTTTCCCCTGACTGATGGACACATCCTGTGTTCTCTGTCTTGCCTTATCACTGCAGATCTATATTAAACAGCGTGGCACAGCCAGCGTATCCCTCCACCTCTGCTGTACCTGTCATCTCAGCATCTGCCTAGCTGCCTGCCTGCCAGCCTCTCTCACTATCAGGTGTCTATCAAGACCTGCAGCTCATTTCATCTCTTTTCCCAGCTCTCATATCTTTGTATTTTCTCCTTCTTATATTAATTTGGGCAAGCCAACCCGGGCTCTGTGTTTGTGTGTGCATATATACTAGGCCTATTTTTCTCAAATATGCCTACAGTTGCTGTCATTTTGAGAAATCCCTCATGGGTTTTATTTAGCCTTTTGCACTGTGATAACCCACATACTTCATCGCAGCAGCTCACTTTGACTCTCCACTTTCCAGAGAGCAGCTGAAGTTGACATATCTTTCAACTCTCTTTCTGTCTGTCTCCCCTCAGTTCTCCATATAAATGTGTTCTGACAGCAATCCGGAGGGTCACTCTTTTTTTCTGACAGAAAAAACCTGGCATTTACCTCTCTAACTTGCTCCGTCTGTCCTCTCCCTGTCTCTCCATTTTTTCCCTCTCCCCAGCCTCTATGCTGATCCCCTGATACCGCCGCTGCCTCTGAAGAACAGGAAATGAAACTCTTTTTTCCCTCCGATATGTCGCTCCCACCCTTTATCACACAGAAACCTTGATTCCCAGCAATGGCTGTCTCTCACTCCCCTAATGAACTCATTTTGCACGAAGGGAGAATACCATCTTATCTCTACAGAGTAGGCCCTCCTCTCTCTCTGACACACACACACACACACACACACACACACTCTGTCTCTTTTCTCCATCGCTGGCTTCTCCTGCCTTCTTAGTTCATATAATTGTTGCCAAGATACACTGAGAGGTCCTTGATCCGTTGTCTTCTCATTACAGGTGAGGAGATGAGAAAGATGAGCAGAGAGAGTGAAATGATCTTTAATAGTAGCTCTGGCATGCATCAGCTCTATTATTCCTGTATTATGAAAGTCTGCGCAGAATATGGTGTTTTCATATCATGTCAAATGAGCCACATGCAAACCAAGAGAGCATGAAGCAGATCAACACTGAGATGAGTGAATGACGGATGAACAGGACCCACATTTATCTTCTCACTCAGAATGCTGCAAAACATATCCAGACATGAAATGGATCACCTAAAGCAGTGTAGGACTTGATTACTGTGTCACAAAGAGCAATGATACAAAAAGAAAGTGACAAAGACAATGAACTTGCTAAATAAATGTCTAACTTTGAGCATATGGATGTTTTTTTATGTTTAAGAGAATTAGGACACAGAGAGCTGGGCAATATATCAATATTATAATGTGATATGAGACGAGATATCTTAGATTAGATCTTAGATTCTGGATATTGTAATATTGTAAGTGTTATCTTTTCATGGTTTAAAAGACCGCCTAACAATAAAGTGATAACATTTTCTGAACTTTCCAGAATGTTATAGCTGTTACTTGCCTTTGCCCACTTCGTCATTACATCCAAAATACTCATGATTATTTAAAAAAAAAAAAAAATCTCATTGCATGAATATTTTATAAAAGCACCAGAAGATATTCTTGATATTGTGATATTTGGTCAAAAATATAGTGATATTTGAAAACAGGTGAACGAAAATGCACCTAGTGATGACTTCTGCTTCTCCAAACTTCCAAGAATTGAGAGACTCGTTAGGTAATTAGTCATTTCAAGCAGATAGTGCCAAATCTCAAGCACCTGACATCAGTGTCTATTGACTGATTATTTGGCCACTTGGGGACAGTTGAACAAAACATTAACATATTATCAACATGTAATGCCATCATGGTGAACATGTTAGATAAAAAATGCCTAATTACACATCCAGAAGATACAGCGTGGCATGAACATTAATTTGGATGTGTCTCTGGCACCTCATTACAGAATCTTCCTGTCTGAAGTCCATCTTCTCTCAGTTTAGGATGACATTTGGGATTTTTGGTATCACAGAAACATGTTTCCTAACTGCATTTAAGAAATGAATCCTCTAATTTTAGGATAGGCCCTAACTTTGGGATTTTCCAAGTTAGGACTGCTAAATTAGGCAGGCACAGACCCTGTCCTAAATCCAAGATAACTGCCAAAATTAGCAGCAGCTAAAACCATATTATGAAACTTTTAATTTAAATGAATAATTCAAATAAATAAATAGATTAGGAATTAATGATGAATTCAGATCACTGAGGATAAAATTTCCTGATAAGAAGGGGTTTCCTCTCCCTAAGCAATACAACTAGCTCCTAAGACTCTTCGTAGCTAAATTTCAGTCTTTTTTTTTATCAAAAACAGTGAACTAACTAACCAGTGGCAGGTGTGAGCCATTGATATTGTGGCTTGTCCATCTTACATAGCCTACAGGTACAAGCTCCAATCAGAGATACAGGCGTGATAAAATGAGTGCCGATTAAAGAATCAAATTTACAGTGACAGTAACTGTTAGTGTATTGAGTTAAGATAAGTAAGATATCAGGTCTGAGAGAGCACACAGCGACAAATTTAGGACTTGCTTTTCTAATAAGAAGATAGGATTTTCCCTATCTTTGAAACTTGAGATAGGACAAGTGGTCAGGATTTTTTTTCTGTAATGAGGCCCCTGGTTCACTCTCCTTTTGCTCTGGTTTGGTCTTAATCAACTCCTGAGGGAAATATCTGGCTCTTAAGCTTCTAAATGCAACAACCTGTTCAACAGCTTGTCACTAACCTTGTCTGTCTGCTGTGTGGTGCAGGTTGAATGTGTCCAGTAGGTTTTATCAAAGTGTTGTCAATGAAAGCAAAGCTAGAAGCGAGGTTAGTGAGAGTGATCAAACAGTTGAAGCTCTGCAGAGCTGAAGAAACATTATTATCTGTAACTGCTTATCCTGGTTCAGGGTCATGGGGGATATAACTTTGAATATAATAAATAGACGACTAGTATTTACTGTGTTGGATTATGGTCAGAAGGTGCCGCTGAATGCTTTGGAAACTGGTCGTCTAATATCAAGTAAAGCATGTTGCCCATTTCTAACCAAGTCTCCATTGACATCTTCTGTAGGCCACAGATTATGCTGGAGTTTCTGCCCTAGCTTAAAGGGCACTAACGTCACTCCATTTATCTCTGTCTGAGCCCCTCACCATAACTACTATTTACGAAACACAGCTTCCTACTTGCCATATTAAAAACACTATTTGCTGGCACAGAAGTTTTAAAAGAATTTCAGAACCAGGAAAACAGAACACAGTAAAATAAAAATTAATTCAATAACATTTGAACATGTCATGTTCTATGATGACCAGTGTTTGAGTCCTTCATCTGCTAACAGCATTTTGACTCAGGATCCCAGCCTCCAGTGTAAGCTGATTTTTAATGGGGTCATATCCCCCCCTGTTGGTTTTATCATGTCATTAGAATCAGAGTAGCTTGTTTTGACAAAAGCTGACCACTGGGGGGACTGGAGCTCCAGAGAGAGGAGGAGGTTGATGAGGCTCAGGGTGTGGACTCAAGATGCACGGGGAACTGGTGTCCTTGGGAAAAAACACATAGATGAGATTGGATGGAAAAATGACTGAATTGATGTATTAGTAAATAGTGGAGCATGTCAGTGAATCAATGATTGTGTATTTAAATACTACAAGGATGTTGTCAAGAGTTTAATTATGAATTTATTTAATAATTTCTGATGTTAAATGTAGTTGGTAAGAGGCAAAATAGGGTCAAAATGTCAACTTTCTATTGCTTTTGTCCTTTTTCTATCCACGCACACTCAACTGTAAACACAATTTAACTAACCTCTTACACACACAGGCGCGCACACACAGGTCTGTGATGCAATCTCTTGAGGATAGCAGAGCTTTAATTACAAGGAGGATTGTCTTTAGTCCCACTGTCTCTATCTTGACACTAAGTCCCTGAAGTAGAATTATCCTCTACTCTAATCCTAATCTTGTTTGCTCCTACACACTCTCTTTCCCAGTCTCTCGCGTGTTGTGGTTACCTGTCTGCAGATGATCTATTTTTTCTCTCTTCCTCTTCAGCTGCTCTTTTGTCATCCACCTTGTTCTCATAAATGTGGCTTGGATTTTATGTTATAGCCAAGAAGGCAGGCGTGACCTCTACCTACTGCTGCATACATTAATGCACAGTTTGTATTTTAGCAGAGCTGTGCTAAAACCTAAGAAGTAGATTCATATGCACAGCTGCTCACTCACACACATACATGCAAAGTAAGGCCTAATAGGTTATGCCCAAACTGCAGGGCTGGATATAGAGGGGGGAGGATGTGGGAAGGACAAGTCATCAATCATCCTGTCACTCCCTTATTTGCAATCATTTTTATCATGTGCTTTCTCTATATTTGTTTTATCAGTCTCTCCTCACTCCATCTTCCACCCTTTTTCCTCTCAATACTCTTTGATTGCAATGCAATCACCGCTTCCCAACCTACGTATTTCCCAATCAGTTTCCGTCTGATTTTGTCTCATTTTTCTTGTCTCTTTCTATTTTGCTTCCCCTGTTTTTAACACAAGCTCATTGGGTGATTGATGAAAATGGAAAGAAGGAGAAAAAGATGGAGGAGGGGAAGGAACGCAGAGAAGGGCAGAGGAGGAGGAGGAGGCATTGACCCAGATAATGCAATGGAGTGAATCAAAATGAGTCTCGTAGACCTCAGCTTCACACCCATTCCCACCTTCCTCTCTGTCCCCAACACTCACAACAGTATTTGCTCTTTCAGTATAAAGCTGTGACCATGAAACGTCAAGTGGAAAGATTAGCATTTCACATCAAGATCCTCAAGGCTCCTTGTGATATGGGCTGTGTGAAGGTGTTGTATATCTCCTCCCATCTTTCACCTCTTATCCTCATCGTGAACCTCTTCTGACTTTCACCATCATCCTCCATTCACACACACACACACACACACACACACCTCCCCCCTCTACCCCCACCCCCTACATCTCATCTCCCTGGAGAGGTGGGTAACTGAAAAACATGGAGGTGCGGAGATGTAAGGTCAGGTCTTCTCCTGCACCAGACTCTGTGTAGGAACAGAACACACTAATGCATTGTTTATGATGCTATATGTCACCTATCTAATATCTCAGTACACACACACACACACACACACACGCGCACGCACGCACACACACACACACACGCACACACACACACTGAAGCCACAGTTACAGTTTACTAGCGTCACCTGGCGTATTGAACTGCATTATTTGCAGTTTAATCGATCAATTGGTGGTGACCTTTGCATGAATGGGTGTGTGAGTATTCATTAAGCGGCCAACAAACCCATTTGACAGCTGGTCTCCATGGCGCATGCGCATAACACCGGCAAGGCAGCCTTGTACGTTAAGATAACCAGTAAAACTGTGGAAAGCTGTGAGCTGTGTCTATCAAAATAAAAGCACAGAATCGTCCGCTTTAAAAGACAACGTGAATTATTGACTACACAGGCCTGAAGGCAAACCCAAAAAGATAGAATAGTAATAATTTGGGTACTGTTTAAATACAAATGAAATATTAAGGCTGAAATAGGTCGTTTAAGGATGTATTTGTTTAGTTCATTCAACACTTCCGGATTACAGACTTTTATTTTGAAAAAAGTAAAAACCGGATGTTGTTAATGATTCCGTTTGGCTTTACACCAGCGGGGAAACTTACTCAGCAACGACCAGAGGAATAACATCGGGAGCCCAGCGTACTGTAGTGCCCAAAATAATGACCGGTGTCCCGGTACTTCACTCTCCGAGGTGACCGAGGTCTGAGCAGCAGCAGCCGGGATGGCGCTGGTCACCGTCCAGCGGTCGCCGACACCGAGCACTACCTCCAGTCCGTCTGTGTCTGTAAGTATCCCTGAACTGGTTTGACATTTTGGCTCAGTCTCGTAGGTCTGTCACGGCAAGACTACAGTTAGCCCAGTTTTCTGCTCGGGGTAAATGTACAGGGGTGGCTAACTTAGCTGTTAGCATCTTACTGTAACCTAAAGTAACCTCTTACTGTCCTGCACAGGGATGCAAGTTTTTTTTCTTTAAGGTTATTTAGGTTTGCGCAAAGTTAAAAGACTCCGTTTCACCAAAAGGTGTCAAGTTTTTGCAAAGTAACTTAGCTAGGTGATGTTAGCAGTTGGAGCTCGTTTGCTAACACTTCCTCCCGGGAACACAAAGTAATTCAGAGGAGCCGCCAGACACACTAAAACATCTTTAAGTTCCAGCTTTTCTTTGCTGTAAAATAATAGTCTATGATTATACACCTGGAATATGCTGCCCCGCGTGCCTGTGACCAAATAACCAGGCACCACATCCACATATTATTATCCCTGGTTAGTGGGGCGACAGTGAATGGAGAGGAGTTGCCTGTAAAGCAGGTTAGTGTGACAGGCCTGTCAGTCCCTGTTGGACGCAGTGGGACAGTCCTCTCATCCCCTGTGACACTTTGAGGCTTCCCACGTCTGGCTGCAGGCTCTTGACACGGACCCAGGCAGGGTGATGGTGTGACTGCCATAGATAAAACCTCAGCCTTCACCCAGGAGTGTGATAAATTGGGTACAGTGATATTTGTAGTAAGTCAGACTGCCCTGTTAAAAGACACATCTTGTGGATGAAGATCCTTTCCTCTGTTCAACACAACATGACAGTGACACAACAGTGTTTTGCAGAGGCTGACTGTGTACCAGATATCAAGGCCAGTTTGATGGGAAATAACATGGGACAGACATGCAAAATAAGATGTATTAAGAAAATCTCCAGCAGAGAGATGATTAAAAAGCACCAAAATCTAGAAGATGTTTTAGAAGTTTTGGATAAAAGCCTCAAGAAAAACAACATAATATATTTGTATAACCTAAAATATCATTAGGGACAATAATAAAATGGCTGCAGCACATGTCACTTGACAAGCTTTTTTATTATTGTTAAATGATGGCTTCTGTAGACATTTTTAAAACGGATCAAAGAAATAGCATGAGTCATGATTAAAGCTGCATTTATAGTTCTGAGACCCAGCAGTAAGGGTTTGTAGCTTTGAAACGGTGTCAGATCCCAGACTGAGGTTACCAGCTGCTTGTCATGAGACCCATTCCTGATGTGAAGCAGCCATGTGAGCACTCTTGTGAGATGTCTGATGTTGAGAGTGGGGATAAGGGGCTGGGAAAGGGACAGCAGAGCAGTGCATGGAGGAAAGAGCTGGGAGTGAGCTCCAGAGAGAAAGATGAACTGTCATGAGAGACACAGCTGGAATACTACTGCCACCTCAGCATATCTGTGATAGGCTTTTCCCAGTATGCTTCCTCCGAAAGCTTTTATTAGGGTTTGGGCAAATTAAACTCAGGTTTCATGTTATGACCCATCAATTAATACAGCTCGGCATGGGGGGGTAGCCACCCTACTGTCGAAGCGTAATCTGCCTAGCAGCACACCAAATCCCCTGTTCTCATTGGCTATAAGACCACTCCCTACACATCTGTGCAGTCGCACGGTAACCATGGAGATCAGCCCTGTACATTATATCCCAGCCATTGCCAGGCTTATTGTGGTATGTTGCTTTAATCGCGTATTGGAAGTATACAGCCCGTATATTCATCAGTGATGTTTGTGTGAGTGCTTTGCAGTGGTGTAATGGTATACTGGTATCACATTTGCCTTTGAAATCTGCTGAGCTAGGCAATTTGTCAAGTGTGTGTGTGTGTGTGTGCAGGGTGTGTTTGAGTCCATGCATGGACTCCTATTTCTCCTGTGTCACCATATTTTGCCTTAAAGGCAGGCTGTTAGGCTGCTGATGCAGAGAGCATCATTCTGCCAGCTGCCTCTCCAGGCCTAATCACATCCGTGGAAGCGGACACAGGAATAGATGAAAACTCCATCCTTCCTCCTCAAGCTTCTGCACCTCCTGACCTCTCCACCTAATCTTCCTCATCCATCATCGTGCATCATCATCATTCATCAGCACCAGTGATAGCAAATAAAAAAAGGAGAAGAAGAAGAAATAAAGCCTCATCATTATTGTTCATTGTCCCATGTCTGTGCCTATCTTTGTCTGTCCATCCATACTGTATATATCTGGGGTTTTATGTGAGTGTGTGCGTGTTTTGGCCTGTGTAGTAGCCAGGATTGACAGATTGATGCCAAAGAGAAAGTTCCCTGAGTTTTGTGAGGGATTACCGAAACAGGCTGGGATTAAAATTGTGTATGTGTGTGTGTGTGTGTGGCGAACTGTGCTGGTTGCAGTGGTGGGGGAGGATGATTGCATTTTGGAAAAAGAGAGACAGAGAGGGGAGGGCATGGACATTCAGTGTGTTTCAGCCTTATCCCTGGTCCCTGCTCTGAGCCTCAGTTAAAATACCACGCCAGCCCTGCCTCGTAACTGAAGTCATAGATGAAAGGCTTGACATAACCGCCCTAGCCGCCAGCCAATTTAGCACATTTTAAATGCAAGGTTAATTGAGTCTGACTCAGCGTGTGATGTACAGAACCTCCCATGCCTCTTTGGTCAATGTGATACAGCGTGTCCTTTCAGAAATGCTAGCTGCTGGTACAGAACAGATGTGAAGTGAAGCAGCTATTGAATTTTCAATATTCTTCTCTTTTTTTCTTCTTCTAATTTTCTGTTTTTCTCTGTAGGAGTCGGGCAGTGGTGAGGATGACCGTCGCTCCCAGCCCAGGAGGTGAGACCACTTCCTGTTCTGTCACAGTCTGTCTCCAGTTTCCTGGAATAACTGTTATTTCACACACTGCTGTTCAATAGCATCACTATAGAAACTGTAAGCTGAGACTCAGGCCACTAGGGGGAGACGGTGCATCAGATTTACAGTGTTTCTTCAGTTACTGAGCCACATTTGCAGATACAGTTTCTCAAAACATGAATGCAACTGTTGCATCAGCTTTATACAGTGCAGCTCAGTGATTCATATGATCAGCAAAAAGCCAATGTAAGTGTAAAAATAAAACCAGGTTATCAGTCCCACCAAAATGAGAATTTCCTTTTATCTTTGTTTAAACCAAGACTGTAACAAATTAAAGGAATTGTGGTGACTGAAATTGTGTTTCCACTCAGTGAGTAGTATCTCCTGTCACGGAAACACAGTTGTTAACAAAACCAGATTCACACTGTCATTTAGTAGCTACCTTTTCTTGTTTACTATGCTCGATAAACACCTTACTACTACAGTTAATAATGTCAAAGAAAAACTAGGAAGTGTGAAAGCTATCATAGCTTTGTTTAGTAAAGACAAATGTCTCAATACAGCTAATCAGTGTAATTTAGGAACTAATTAATACACTTTTGTGTTTGAAATACACAATACATTTAACAGAGTGGATTGAAAGTACTTAGTGTACTTTGAGAACTGTGCCCTGTGGCACCAACTGCTGTGGTAAGGAGTTCATAAATAATTTTCTTCCTATAATAATAATAATAATAATAATAATAATAATTTCCTAAATAGTTTTTCATACTGCAAACAAGCACTGTCTTTGTGAGTACTTATGTCAATATTTAGTCAGTGCACTGATGTCATAGGCTGGGGCTGATTTGCATGATTCTACCTGATGTTTGTGGTGGAGTAGATGATTTGCTTTTGATGTGTATCTGCATCTTCATAAAAGACAAGGGCGTCACCGCTGCTATTGTCCTTCTGTTTAGATGACTCAGGTGGCTTCGTCATTATGGTGTATTCTGGGCCAAGGCCCTCCACAGAATTTGAATGAAAGGACAAGCTGAACACATGGGGTTTATGTTTGTGGGAGTGTTTGGATTAGTTTTTGCCTATCGCCAGATCCTACTAAACAACTTTGTCTCCACTGAGCTGAAGGCTCATACAGTCTCTTATCACTTTAAATGTCACCCCTACATCACAGTCTGTCTGTGGAGACAGTAGCACACAATCATTAAACAGGGAGTGGATCACCAAAGTCTATACAGCTTTGCCATCTTTAATGGACTTTGTAGGTGACCTTTGTTGCCTAATCTAAGCTTTGAAGTTTAATCAGTCTAGCTGTAATATATATTATTATTAGTAGTAACTCATATTTTTAAGGTACCACTTGTTATTACTGTCAGCACTATTAAATACAGCAGGTTAGGAGACACTGCAATAGGACTTGACAGACATAGTACAGTGTTAAGCTGAGCAAAGACAGCCTAGGCTGTTTATATCTTGCTCTGTGAGACCATTGCAGACTGAAGGACTGGTCTGAGTGAAATGTTGCCATCCTGTCAGGAGACTGGAAATCAGATACAGGGTAAAACTGAATGCTTGGCACAAGTTATAAGATGTTTCCCAGAAACACTGCACATATATTAGCTTTATTTACCTTCTGTATAAATGAATGTCGAAGCAGCACATCTGATCATGTTACTATTAAATTCAAGATGAAATGAAACCAGCTAGATCAGTGTATAGGGTGCCATCCCTCCGAACTGTCAGGACTCTCAGATCATTTGTGCCCACACGTTCTGCACCAATGAACAAACTGTGAACAAAAATAACAAGCACTGTGTGTGATGATGCAGCACCTTATGATATCTAGAGCACTTTCATGATATGTGGTGAACAGGTCTGTACTATTGGAGGGATGTGATTTTTTTGTTGTTGTAATTTATCTGACTATTGCTGTACGGTACAGGATGAATTTCTGCCAGGACTAATAAATATCTATTTGTCATTAAGGACAGTTTTCAGCCTGAGTCCTGACTCTACCAGTTTGTACCAGTGTTGTCTCAGTTTTGAACGTTGTTGCTATAAAGCATGCAGAGTTCCACATTGTCAGAAGGAGATTTAACTCCTTCATTGCGTCATTTTCTTTTTCTTCACCCTTGGGCTTTGGCTGTTGCCCAGGATGCCTCTCAGGTTTCATTCATGCGTGTCCCAGTCCCCGTCACACTACATGAGCCCAGAGAGACCTTGCCTGGCAAAATCAAATGCTTCTGAAAAGAGCTGGTCAGGCTCCCGCTGGTCTAGAGTTGTTATGAGGGTCAAAGTCTCCAGTCCTGAGCTCATTCACACAGCAGGGTAATGTGCACTAACTATCAGGCTAAAGAAACTTTAGTTCTGCATGTATGGATTACCTAACAAAGCCATAAACTTTAAGAAGTGACTCTTAGCAACATCTTGAACTGATTGTATCTGCAAATTAGTCATAGTCATTGTAAAGATCTTTTGGAGTTTCTTATAGGCTTGGGTGGTATCTTTTTTTTCAACCACAATTTAAATTAGCAGCACTATTTACTTTTTGTTTGCATAAACATTAGAATAATAACGTAGCCAATGCCTTGTGTAAACATTTGAAAACCATATCAAATTAATGATAGCCAGTCTTTGAAATGCTCGCATGAGTGTCTGTGTCAGTATTGCTCAAGACAAGGGACCAGTAGCATCACTGGGTTTGCCTGCTTCATGCCCACTCTGGGAATACCAAAGCAAACCCACGTTGCATGCTTGCGTGCCTGCGTCTGGCAGACTGTTGCTGACTTTGGTTTATGATGGATGGTATTCACAGTTACATTTTCAAAGTGCAGTAATTGAACACGGTTTTAATGGTAATTAAAATCTGAAATTGTAATACTAACCATCAGAAATTTCACAGTGGTTTATCACAAAACTCGTAACCATTTCATCCCTACCATAAATACCGTGATAGCACCTAAGTCTAGTGTCTTACAACGTGTTACGTATGCTACATATATTAGCCAAGGTCATGATTTTTGGACACTCTGGTGCAGCAAAGATGTGTCAGGGTGGGTGGTGGTAATGTGCTTACACTGGCTACACTAGTGGATATGTAATGAGACACAGAGGTAGTGAAAACATGGACTTTTTGTAGCCTTTATTGTTTTATGTAAACTTCCTGCATCACAATAACTGATCACTCATTCTACATCCAGTGGCCTGACCTTCTGCCAAATTTAATTGAAATTTGTTACTAAGTTTTTGAGATATCCTTCGCTCACCAAAATATGGACAAACTGGTCTGAAAGCACAACCTTATAGGCAGCAGTAATAATACTGAAAGCCCATATGGACCATATGATTATAATTTCAGGTTATGATTGCAACTGGCCTAAAATAAGCCAAGGGCCTGAGGTGGAGCACCAAACTTGGAACAGAGAGGAGTTAAACCCAAAGTCGAGCCCACTAAAACATACTGTATGCTATGTCACACATATATGAAAACTGAAACTGGGTGATATCATTCCTGCAAACCTTTAGCACACCCCAAAAGTGCCAAGAAGGACATGTGGTCCCAATTATCTGTTAGGTAATACAACAAAGCAGCAACAGCAGCTGGTGAAGTCATACCCATGGATGCATGCACACACACATATACACACAGAGCTTACTCCCCATACGACCAACATCATTATAGTCTTGTTTTACCATTTACCTAGCTCACCATTTGCTCAGCATTAGCACAAATATCCACACACACACACTCAAGCAGTCATGCAGGGTGCAGCCAAGGGCCTTGCTGAGTGACCCCTAATGCGTATTACATAAGAGCCGAGGTCCAATTAACTCCCCACCCTACATATGGATTCAAGTAGCGACACGGGCCAATATATCTTGTAGGAGCCACTGAGACCGAGGGGAGCTTTGGCTTTTGCAGTGCAGTAATATTTTCACTCTGTCTTGATTTCTCGCTCTTCTCCAGAGCCTTTGTCTCTTTTCTCTTTCAGTTATTCAGTTGACTACTCAGCACTGACTCATACCCTGTATCTCTCCCTCTTATTCTGTCATTCTCTCTGCCAACGTCTCTTTCATACAGACAGACACAAACAGCTGTCTGTAGCCCCTGCACCACACCAATGAAGTATAACGTTACTGCAGTGCAATAATGAATCTCTGACACACACTGTTGCCTCAGGACTGACAATGACTGTCAAGGACGGTCTTAGAGAAACTTTTCTTTTTCTATCTAGTTACGAAACCAACACTTGAACTTTTTGTTCTAAATCAGTCTTTAAATGGTTTAAAATTTGGTGAGAACAGTAGATGAACTTTGTTCCTCTGCGGCTGGTGAATAAAAAAGGTGCTTCCTATTCTTCTTGTGACTCTCTGCAGGGATATCATGTGCTGTGGCTGGGCTGTTAAAGGTTGCCGCATCACAAGATTGAAACGTATGCTGTTTAACATCGGCATTGTTAAAGCACACCTGTAATGACCCACTTTAAATGTCAGTGACTGTCCTTGCTTTCAGTTCTCCGTCTGGTTTGCAGAGTGATTTCATGAAGCAGCACCACTGCTGCTGCAGTTAGAGGTGTGTCAGTTTATAGTATCAGCTGTGGTCAAAAGCAGGCTGTGGATCAGAAAGGAGAAAGGCCTGTGAGAAGAAAGAGGGCATTGTTTCGCTGTTCTCTTTCTGACCATGTCTGTCCATTGTCTCCCTGATGTAGAGCATTTCCTCTTATGAATGTAGTACAGGTCATGGCCGGGTTTGGTTTGAGCTGAGTTTTGTGTTACAGTGTAAGCTGTATGTTTGGGATAATGATAATATTTTATTTTTGAATTTTCTAATTATTTTAATGGCCAGCAGAATCTACTTGGGTCACAGGAGGAACCACTCTGTGAAAACCAACATGAGCCACGATGTCATAACAGCAGACTAACCTAGATACTGTAAACACATTCAGACTAACTTCACTGATCAGAATTATTTGTGCTGCAATTCTCTTCTTGCACTCTTATTGACTTTCGCATCAGTGCTGACCCAGATGCGGAGCAGGTTCACCAGGCCAAGAATTTAATAAGTCTGCTATTTGAAGAACAAGAAAGGCAAGGCGCAGTAACGAAAACCAAGACGAAGGAACACTACCTGGGTTCACTGTTTGAACACCACCTCTTCATGTGGAGACATGCTTCTTTGAGTTTATAGGCTGTTACACTGTCATTTACACTCAACGGTGGATACCACACCTGCCTCCTGTCTTCCCACAGTTAAACACAGACATAAAATACAACCTGTCCTAGATAGGTGACTACGTGGCCATATATATCAGTTTTCCACCACTAAAAAGAGAGAAAGTAGGGCACAGTGTCATACATGCAGTATTTCATACACAAAATGTAGGTTATGGCATTGGCACAGGCATTGTGTGCACAAAATTTGAAGCTTGTGTTTCCTGCAGAATTCATAAGGATTCCTGAGCTGTATTTTGTCTTTCAATTCCCTTAATTTTGTGGTATACCAACTGAAATTTGGCAGTGATTGCAGGCTGTATTGCTCCAAAAAGCCCAAGTAGAATTTTGTACTACCTACAAAATAACACAACACAAAAATGTATCTTTGAACAGTATTTGACCCCAGCATTGGGAATATTACTTCTATAGGGAACATATTGTCCAGCTAATGCCTCTTAGCTGCAGTACAGTATGTGTTTGGTTACTGTACTTCTGCTAACAGATCCGTCTTTGTCTGTCTTATCTGGCTGTTAGCAGTGCTCCCTGTTTCTCCAAGGTTAAGTGCTCCTATCGCAACAGAGTGGGCTGAGTAGTCAGCAAACATTTGAACTGAAGGCGTAGTAGTCCAACTGTTCTTTGCTTTGTTTTTCCATCTTGAAACATATTTTTATGTTGTTTGTTTTAAGGCTTCTAGGCCAGGTGTTTTTAGCCCCCACCTACAGTTACATCACACTTATTTGCCTGTAGCATGATGAGCATTTTAGGATGAAAGAGGGATGTTTTTAGTCTGTTTTTGAAAGTAGAGTCATACTGCAGGTTATATAGCTTTGTTGTGGAACAGTATGCTAACAGTAGCACCTTTCCCGCTCAGCATATGGTAAACAGCCGGCTTCATGCACTGACCAAGGAGGTAGCAGGATGATAGCGCTGGCTCCAGGGGGACCTGCATTCACAAACACACACTTTGAAATGCACAACTCCCTAACTACAGCACCTTTGACCTGCGTGTTTCCACCCATACCTATCAAGTGGCAGAGTATGGCGCAGAAGATGATTGTGCAACTTGTCTGGGTCTTGGCTAAACACCACAACAGACTCTCGTGTTACCAGCCCACAGACAAATGACTTCCCCCTCGGTGCTGGTAAATTTGACGACACTAAACAGAACCGCATGACAAGAGCCCTTGAGCCGCTGTGTGTGCGTGTGGGTTTTGTGGTCATAGTTGCTGGCAGACCTCATTGGACGACCTGCCTCGTGCTGCAACAGTTGTTTTTAGGAAGGTGAGACGGACGCTGGGAGCACAGGTGCTGGTGTGTTTGTTTCTGTGATGTAATCACAGTTCAGCTGGGCACACGTGGAGTCGTGCATTAAAAAATACACATACACTGTCACATGCCACATGTTTGTATCTTCTTGAAAGTGCCCCTCAAGGGATTGTTAATATGATTTGTGGAAAAGTTTATAACATCACCCAGAGCTGATCTTATCAGTTATTCTGGTAAATATTTAGACTCTGTTTTCCAAAAATCTGTTAAAACCACGGAAACTATTTGAAACATTGCTCAAAGTATGTTGTGTAACTTTCAGTTTATTGTCACTGCATCCTGACTTCTAAAATGAGCCATGCATGGATTGTTTGCTTTGCACATGTAGAAAGAACAAAGTAATAAGAAGAGAGCATCAACTGGTCTGAAAACATGATCTCATCGGTGGCCGTACCTGATACACACCATATGATAATAATTTCAGTTTATGTTTGCAGCTGGCCCAAGATAAGCTGAGGGCCTCTGGTGGAGCACCTATAGTGCATGAAACCTGGAGCACAGTGGAGTTTAGCCTAAGTGGAGCATGCTGGAAATGATTTTATGCTCTGTCACACATGAAAATTGAAACTTGGTGATATCACTTGTGCGAGCCTGGCAAGAGGTTTAAGTTTAATTAGTTTTACAATTTTTGATAAAACTGTAATTTTCACTAGGTTGGAGTCCATTCAGGAGTCCACTGATATGTTACTACACATCTGTGAAACTTACAAAGCCCTGCAGCACCTTGCCATAGACATTCATGAGTCGTTGTGTTTTGTGTCTTTGCTGTTATTGTGCTCTGCTGAATTACACAGATATGCAGGCATACAAACAACTGGCGAGTGTTGTGACCTCAGTAAGTTGGCACAGGAGAGAGAGAAACAGGGAACTGACCCTGCTAATGTTAGATAAGCCTTGTTCCTGGTCGCCAGCTCCGAAAAGCTGAAGTGAAAGTGACACTTAACTTGCAATTTACCTATAGGTAGCTACCCCTGCTTCTCCTCTGATACTCCTCGATTCTCAGGATGACAGGACTGGTTCCTCTGGTTTGTGGCTTAACAAACCATAGAAGTTCAAATCTGTGTTTTTGAGACAGTCATTTGTACACTGCAGTTCAAGGTAAACAAACTTAGCCATGGCGCCGACTGCTTATTTTGCTCGAGTAGGTACAGCTGTGGGTGGAGCAGTTGAATGACCCGCCTACCAGTCCACGATCAGTCACCTTCACCCGTTGGCTCAGAAGCGGAATCCCTGATGAAAATGCTAAGTTAGCAATTAGCTAGCTATGAACTATTAGTTTAAAAGAGAGGCAGTTGAAGGAAGGGTAATGGTAAAGATTACCTTCCGTTACTTATAAGGCAGTGGTTTCCAACTGATTCAGCCACAGAGTCCATATTTCTCCTTAGTCATTAGTTTAAGCTCCACACAGTTTAATACATTCAGTGTCATACTTGCGTTTGGTCGCGTCATCAAACTAGACTGCTGTTTCTGTCAATTAGCTGTCCGTTGGTCACTCATTCTACAGCAGGAAATGGCACTTAAAAAATGCAGCTCTGTGCCGGCAATTCACTGTACCTAATACTAAAGAATGTTTTTTATAAACTACACATGTTTGCATAACCATTGCAAAGTCGGGTTTGTCTTGAACTAGTGATGGGCGTGGTTTGTAGGGGCATGGTCATATGCTACAAATGGAATTTGTCTGCAGCTACACATGTCTCATTTTGCTAATGATATGTTTTGAAGCATATCAAAAAACACTATATTGACATGTTAACAAGGTCAAAGTTTTGATGCACTGTGTAAAGGAAACCTGGCTTTTAGACATTGTCCACGTTTGGCTGTTAAAAACACTGGATGTAGGCTGATCTCTGTATATTACTATTGCAGGGCTGAACTAAGAATTGATCTGATACTTTGCTGGCATGTCATGTGACTGCCTGCACTGCTTCCAAATGTCACACTGCAGTTAATTTTTTAAATGTTTTGTAAGATGCATAATCATGAGTTATTCATAAAATGCTGAGAACAAAAAATGTGTCAGACAAGTCATATCCAATAGAAATACCATCACATGTGATCGTAAGTTCAGAGGATGAGACACATAACAGCACACTGTTTAACGAGGAAGTGGAATCCTACAGTTGGCCAAAAAGCACGTCTGTTGGCCATAAATTTTGCAGTGTACTTGTGAAAATAGAAGTCTTGCGCGCTATGCCAGACTGGATTCAGTTCATGTGAATTAATTAAGACATATTAGCTAGAAATAATTCATCTGATCCATCCTAAAGTTGCGTTTACATGGAATCTGGCAGACGGTAGATGGAAAACGTCAGACAGAAAACGCCTTCTGGATGACACGGGAAAAACACAGTGTGGTGGAATGGCAGGACGGTAAAACGAAACACGCATGACATTATGTTATGTCACTAATACAGTAAAATCTTTTAAATAAGATTATTTAGTTTCATTATTAGTAGTAATTTTTCATGTAATGTTCAGTGACTGTCCATCCATTGTTACTGTTGCTGTTGTTCACTGCTGGCCTCACCTGATTTTACCATCCTGCTCTCATCCACTAAAATGATATCCAGTTTTCTGTCTATCGTCTGCAGCGTTAGCCGAGGCCTTCATACTCTATGATCAGTCTATGATTAGTAGCAGGGTTAACTACAGTTTCCCCACAGCCTCACAGCTCAGACGTGTTCACAGACCTAGATCGTGAGCATACTGTGCAGATTACAGTGAATAACAATGGGATGAAAAGTTGTGAACACTGAGCCAAATGTGTGTTGTGTAACGACATACTTAATAGTGCCCTATTTCTCAGTCAGACTCCCTATTGATAACTGCGCCACTCTGGAAAACAGCCAAAATATAAAGCAGGCCTTCTATAAACATTCTAATGAAGCTTTGCTCCACCACGTACTGGTCATTTGCCACAGATGTTACAGTTTTGCTGTTAGTCTCTTGGCACACACTGGTGTGAATATGATGGAGGGGCCGTAGTTTTATGGTGTTTTTTTGCTGTCAGCTTACATCGGGCCCTACATGTCAGCACACCAGCAGAATATAAAATGTTTAAGAGGCTGTAAAATGAACTAAAACATTGCGTCCATCTCAGCGTGCAGTATGTTAGTTCATACTTTATGTCCTCAGCCCACCTTACACCAAACAACTTTTGAAGCAAGTTTACTGTTGTAGACACATTTTAAATGTTTTAGTTTTACCTCAGATCTTAATCATTTGGTGGAAAGAGGTCCTAAACTCAGTCTTTTTCTCATCTTCACATTCCAAACAACCAAACATGTTGTACAGTATTATTGTATGTTTTAGTCTTGGTTCATGCAAATTTTGAAGTTCAGTGATGTAAGCACTGTCAACAAACAATAGCTGCTTTCTCTCCAGCACCAAACCGGATTGACGGTAAACATGGAGAGGATGCCAGAGAGGCGCAGCAACGTGAACTAGTCTTGTTCTATGGAAAAGGAGGAGAAACTGGTGGAGTTGTGAAGTGAACAAGAGTCAGTGTTTAACTAGAGAAGCAATTTCTGAAGAAATTGCGGGTGTGAATGCTGCGAGCTGAAGCCACGCTGCAATGCTGCCTTGAATACAATAAAGTTTGAATGTTTGAAAGTTTGTTGAAAAGCTGACGCCACACTGAATAACTGCCTATTATGAAATAAAGTTTGAATGATTTGAATATTTGAATATTTTACTGAGATTTATGAAATCCAATATGGCTGCCGACTAGTGATGCCACAATATGCAAATTAGATGAGTTAATTTACTCCCATCAGATTCATCTTCCTTTATTTTGAGGATGAGATGACAAAATCAGCACAAAACAAAAGAAATCTGCTGTGCAAATAAAATGCTGTTTTACTGAGATTCATGAAATCCAATATGGCCACCGTCTAGTGATGCCACAATATGCAAATTAGATGAGTTAATTTACTCCCATCAGATTCATCTTCCTTTATTTTGAGGATGAGATGACAAAATCAGCACAAAACAAAAGAAATCTGCTGTGCAAATAAAATGCTGTTTTACTGAGATTCATGAAATCCAATATGGCCACCACCTAGTGACGCCACAATATGCAAATTAGATGAGTTAATTTACTCCCATCACAAACTTTGGGTCATGATGAATGGTTTTCTCATTTACAGTATGCCTTTATCTCTCAACACTTTCAAGCGAAAGCCTTTTGAAATGTTGAAATGAATATTTTCCTCAAATAACTCTGACAACTAAAGGGTTAAAATGGAGATTGTGCCCCTGTCATGTCTGCATGTAACATGTAGACACACACACACATCATGTTTCTGTGAGTTTGTGTGTGGCCAGCTAATAAACTAGGTGCACCTGGCAGAAGAGCAGAGAGAGACAGACAGAACACAGAGAAGAGAGCTCTGTCAGAGGAGATTTAACTCCTCGAACAAGTTCTTCCCATACCCAAACCGTTGGTCCAATCAAGAAAATAAAGTGATGGTAAGAGACAGCCACTTCTCGTGAACGTACGTGTCGTGTTTTATATTTCTCGAGTCCAAAATGGGGTCACAGGAGTGAGTTACAAATGTGTTGCACCTCAGCTGTTTCCAGAAATTTCTCCTCTCAGATTACATGGGAGTGAATGAGAAAAAAATCGGCGCTCCCTTCGCTTTGGAGCCGCTCAGCAAAAATGTGTATGTGTGACAGATTCCATGTCAACATTTCTGTGAGCAGGACAAATTTTCCTACGTTTTGTGGTATGAATTGTGTATGTACAGTGAAAATTGTGGCCGTATGAGCAAGTTGAAGAGAAAATTCAAGTATGAGTAGAGGGCTGTGTGTGCGTGTCTGTGTGCAGCCATTGCCATGGCGATTCCTGACTTGCCTGTGCTTGAGGGGCACACAGACAGCTCATGAGAGAGCAGAGGAGCAAAGGCTGTTTTTAATGGGTTTTCACTCCTCGAACAAGTTCTTCCCATACCCAAACCGTTGGTCCCATAATGAAAATAAAGTGATGGTGAGAGACAGCCACTTGTCGTGAATGCACGTGTCAAGTTTTATATTTCTCGAGTCCAAAATGGGGTCACCAGAGCAAGTTACAAATGTGTTGCACCTCAGCTGTTTCCAGAAATTTCTCCTCTCAGATTACAGGGGAGTGAATGAGAAAAAAATCGGCGCTCCCTTCGCTTTGGAGCCGCTCAGCAAAAATATGTACGTGTGACAGATTCCATGTCAACATTTCTGTGAGCAGGACAAATTTTCCTACGTTTTGTGGTATGAATTGTGTATGTACAGTGAAAATTGTGGCCGTATGAGCGAGTTGAAGAGAAAATTTCTTGATTAATTTTCAGCTGCTCTTCACTCTAGTGATGACATCACCCACTCTAGCTCACGCAATACACACCCATTATAAAGTCTGAGAAGGGCTGAAAACTTCATGTATTTTAAACTGACTTTGTAGAAAAACTAAAAGAGATATTGAAAATTTGAATTAGTTCCTGAAAGTCGACAACAGCGTCAACATTTGAGAGTTGGAACGGAGTTTCTATGTCAATGTATGAATTCGTGATGTGTGGGTGAAGATGAGTGAGTTTGAAGGATTTTCTCATTGACTTCCATTATAACAAAGTTTTAGAAAACGCTGAATATTTTTGAAAGTTTGAATGGTATTGAAAAGTTGAATCATATGTAAAATGTCAGCAAAATGATGAATATTTTCCATTTTGAATGGAGTTTCTAGCTGAAAGTATGAATGGGTAGTCACAGTTTGAAAAAAGGTGAAATTTTTAGATTTTTGAGGATTCCGTAATACATTCCCAATGGGAAAAGGATTTGGGAAAAATCGGAAATATCTCGGAAAGTATGAATTTTAGGAAAAAAGTGAATACATCCGTGAATGTCCTAATTCAGCTGAACGTTTTCATGTTTGAACGGTTTTGATCGGTTGAAGTTTGTAGAACTAGTAGCGGTCCAACCGTTTTTGCTCCATCCGCTTTAATATAAGTCGGAATTTTAACGTTGAATTCCCGGGAAAATATGAAGGGTATGGAAAAATTTGAAAGTTTCCGATAATGTCCTAAAGAAGCTGAATCTGAAGAAGTTTGAATGGTTTGAATCGGTTGAAGTATGTTGAAGATAATTGATGTTGAAAAACGCGGCGGAAGAATAATAATAATAAGAAAAATAAAGAATTTTGGTCGTAGAAGAACATAGGTTGTGAATGCTTGCAGCATTCACACCCAATTAGGTGTCTATCTGATCCCTGAACCAGCGCTCACTTTAGTTAGCAATCTTAATTTTTGAAATGTTTTTAGAGCTATGTGTTTTTGCAGACAGTAAGGAATTTCTTAAGGGTAGTTGGTGTAATATGTTGCACTAGGAGCAGGATGGGAATAATCTCAAAGGGAATCAAGTTGTAGTCTTGCAAATAATGATCCTGCAAGATCCCCAGCTTTTGTAAAATCATATAGCATGCGACTAAAAACTCACACTGTCTTAAATGGTGAGCCTAGTCCTTTCAAAGTATTTTCAAAGTGTTTTCAAAGTCTGCCAGTGTTTGGTAGGCATTAATGTGAAGGGATATTTCTCCCTCAGACTTTCTTGACAAGACAGGCTCCAGTGTATCTCCACTGTGCCTAGATACAACAGGCACGCTGCTACAGCAGCTCCATCTGGATAACTTCAGCCTGTTTCTCATTTGTTCTTGCTCCTTATGTAACTCAACCACAAGGTCTGTATAGGGAGAGAGGGTGGAGAGGAGATAAGTGAAGTCTCCGCAGTCAGCTCACTGCCAAACCAGAGTCCCATGTGGGTTTAATTGACTCTGTTTTATTAGCTTAATGGGCACATCCCCTATTGACCCTGCTGTACCAGGACACTCAATTAGCTGTCACCAGATTCTAACCATATTATTAGGATTATTAGAACCAGTGGTCCTAAAGTATTATATAATAGATCATGAGCGGGCAACCATGTGCCATGTAGTACCAAGAGAATGCAGGTTTTAAGCAAACACTGAAGGCAATGACTGATAAGCATACCCTGAACCAGACAGGAGGAACTACACAGACTAATCACCTGCTGGGTTAAATACCTACCTGCTGCACACTTGCCAGCGCTTTGTGTACAAACTGCTCTGCTCCAGCAAGTGTCGATGCAGAAGGGCTGCTGGTGTGGGCGGTCGCAGTTCCCTGTTGCTCTCATTGGCTCCCCACTTTTCCCAAAAACACATGTCTCCAGCTCCTCCCTCCTATGACTTCTCCGGGGAGAGTTTGACCCAAGTCATATGTCTCAGTACTGTACACGGTGGAGGATATTGTCTGTTGTAACGGGGATGGATCATGTTTAGGAAACGGTACGGACTCTTATTCATTATGGGTCTTGGTTCCGCTTTATTGGGAAATATTGGACAGCCAGGCGTCACCGTTTGGAGCAGGAGCGCAGTGTGCTAGACTTATTACTTCCCCCTGCTCAATTTATTGCGACAGATTTGGAAACATCTCTTTTTTCTGCGGAAGATTTCGTCATTTTCTACTGTATTACGACCACTGACACCCAAAAGGAAGTGGTTTGCCGTCTTGAAATGACAGCGCACATGACCGTGGGAGAGGAGTAAAAGTTTTCTCCCGGACCAACAACACCTGACACCCTCCTCCCTCTCTGCGCTCTGCGCCCTGCCTGCGCCGGCATGACTCTCGGCGCGGTGTCCGGATCCGACAACTCGTCGGCGGTCAGCTTCTGCTCCTGCTGCGGTGCCAAGATGGTGCCCTACTTCGGCGAGGACGCGGTGGTGACCAAAAATCAGATCAACCAGCTGTAAGTGTGACGAAGTGGTAAATTGTGTGGCGTTGATACACTGAGATAGACTGTTGTTTGAGAGTGTTTTATGAAAACATATGGATTTATTCAGTGGCAGGGACAGACAGTAAAGGTGCCATGGAGTAACAGGGTTTCCATTCAAACTAAAGACAACTACAGCACCTGATTACACATGAGCATAACTTCACCTCTCGACCTTTAAAGTGTGAATTAAACTGTGAAATTACTGCCTATATTGTGGATTATCAGACTGTTTATACTACATTTAAACTTGGACTAAATATTTCCCATACTTATTTGGATATAGTAGTAATAATGTGGCAACTTCTCACATTGTTGAAACCCTGTGAGTAAGCAGAGCATGTGTGAAAGTTTTGCAACACCAGTGTTGAATGCATTTCCTGGTGACGTAGCAGTCTTACTCATCTTTGGGGCTCTGTTTGACCTTACTAAGACATATTGCCTCTGCATGTGCTGTGAATCATCCATCCTATTTCACAAATCCAGACACACTGAATAAGGTAAAGCCACATAGCTACCGATTTACCCAGACAAGCATACATCACCTGATCTCCATATCAAGGGTTTTTCTGTGGGCCATTTTTGTCCCTCCCTTTTTTGTTTGTCCAAGGTTGGGATATTGTTTGTTTGAACTTTGTTTGAGTGCTTGGTGAGATGATGAAAGTTGTGATTAAGTTACAGTAAAGCCCCCTTTTTTTAGGCTTTATATAGATTGTTTCTACTATTTTTTTCTGGGGGAAGTTTTTCCTTAACCACTGTGAGGGTCAGAGGACAGAGGGATGTGATATTGGGCTTTATAAATAAAATTGAATTGAATTGAAATATACATTTGGAAAAATAACTTAAATGATAGGAGATGGAATCACCAGAGGCCCCACAATATGATATTAGCACAATACTTAAGTCACGAGACAATGTTATTGCGATTTACTACCTTTTTTCAACTCCAAATTATGTCCCTAACGGAAAATTTTGCCAGTATCTGTTATTCAATACAATAAAGGTTTCCGTCTGTTTATCTCACATCATTTTTATTGCAGCAATGCTGTTATTCTAGTAGGCTACCAAAAAGTTAATTTGTACTATTAATTATTTATATAATTTTAAAAAATGCAACACTTGCGACCATGTGTACGATATCCCCACGCAAAATATAACGTTATTGTGCCGTATCAATTTCTTTCTCCTATTAAATAAGTCTGAAGAAGAAGAAAAAGAAAAAGGCAGCACTATTGTTAAAATTTTTTATATTTTGTGTATAAAATGTGATGTTAAACTATGAACCAACAATTAAACCTAATATCTCTGACTCACCGTAAAATGTTTCTTTGACACAGACCCCCAAAAATTGGCCTACATCCACTTGGCTTCAGAAACTAAGTTTAGAAAACCAGGAAAACAAGCAACTGAGTGTCACTTCTTAGCAATTATGATAATAGATTTCCTTGTAACCCAGAAATACTCTACATTGGAAATGCTTGCATGATTGGCCGCTGATCAGACCCAAAAGACAAAGCTGCTGCAATTAATCTTAGCCAGTCGACTGAGTTAAATATTACATACCCTCACTGTGATGTAAGGGAGTTACCATTAATGTATCTTACACCGAGCTTATCTGTGATCTCCAGTGTCTGAAGACATCAAGGCAAAGTGAGGTAAAGTCTTCTTTTTTGCTTGTGAGATTTACAAGGATTTAGTTGACTTGTACATGCAGTGAAGACAAGTTCGCCCTTCAGGACAGATCAAAGGCTGGTTTGTTCCAGTGTCTTCAAACTCTCATGTGAAGTTGCCGCAGATAAGCTTGACAAAATTTGGGGAAAATCAATGTAGAAATAACTTAAAGTGGATTAAAAGATGATGAAATCAACATTAACCAGTTTTCCATGAAATCAGTTAATTTAGTTCCAGTGTCTGAGTTTTGCTGTTGTTGTCTAACGTTTTCGTGCAGACAGTAACTGGTTGTGTCCTGAATGAGAATTGAACTTCTGTGGTGGTTTTCAGAGAAGTCAAGGACAGCCTGTGTCTTCATGGCATTGTTTTTCAGCTGATGTACACATGTTTGTGCAGTAAAGTTATTGAGTAAATTGAACATTAGTCTTTATGAGGACTACACCCACTCTTTTAAGGAAATAGATTTTTTTTTTTTTTTATCATGAGTTTGCATAATAAAGGTTTATGGGAAGATGTTACACACAGTGCATACTGGCAGGCGTGTGTGTCTAGTAAATAGCAGCAGATGTGGGAACCTTTTGACTTCCTGGTTTTGATAGCCACACTGCAAGATGCATGTTGATTGTTTTTATCACCGCTCCCTTGTATTGCCCAGGAAGGACAAGGGCCCTCGTCACAAAGCAGGGGATTTTAGCATCCTTTTAATTAATGGCACCTTGTGTGTGTACTTGTGTGCCGGCATGTCTAATGTTTGTGTACATATGTCTGTTTGTTTTAAGTGTGAACGCCTGTATGCGGCAGAATGTCAGCAAGACTCTAATGTTTAACCAGGGTTTGAATGAGTAATTACAAGGCTGGAGGCTGTCCATGGAGTTAAGTGTTACCTGTGGCTAAATGGCATCTGAAACACTATTGTTAGCCCTCCAGTTTTAGAAATACCGGTAAACCCTTCTCTTCCGCTGCACTCGTGTGTTTGCGTTGCCTACGTGTTTTCCAAAGACAACCGATAAGACCGAAACGTGACAAACTGAAGTGTGTGTTGAAGTGTTTGTGTGAGGGGCTTCAGCAGCTGAGCGGGGATATGAGCAGCTGGATATAGGTCACTACTTATGCTTGTATGTGTGTGTGTGGCTGTGTGCGTGTGATGCATCTAAAATCAAATAACCTACATAACTTGGGTTAAGTTGGTATAATTAGCTTCAGTAAATGGCATGAGATCAGACCAGGTGTGTGTGTAGCTACCTACTGCATCACAGTAGTCCCATTCACCAGGCATCTCATAGTGTTTATTAATGCATGTGGCTCCTGGAAGTTTCACATTATAATGTGTAGTTACTGTTAATTTTTTACCACAAACTATCAAAGGGAGGATGGACCTTCTTACTCAGACATTGTCATTACCAACTGAGCTACATTTGGCCTCATTCGACCAGCATTACATTATATTTACTTTGCTTATTCAGTACATTTCTCTGTCTGCAGTTTGGCCGAACTGTAAGTTAAAATGTAATCTGAATCCCTCTCAGAATAGCCCTGCATGCCTGGGGCAGGTATGTTTAGTTCTCCAAGGTGGCTGGTGCTCAGGTCATGGCACTGTATTACCAAAGAAACTGTAGTGAAACTTGTGGTTTCACTCATGCACATCCAAAAGACAATGGGTCTGAGCAACATGTTGGCAGGTGTCTGTGCCAGTTGATGAAATCTTTAGTATCTTGTGGTAGTCCTTTCTCTTTATCAGCCCTGAACCTTTTCTGCTCTGGCTGCTCCAGTCTGCTGCCTTCTTGTGTCCCCTTCTTTGCCCGGTAATGTATTGTGCAGTTGTAATTTACTTATTTCTGGGAAAAGATTGCCGTCATTGGACTGTGTAACAGTGAAGCGTGAGGTGGCATGCAGCAGAGGTCCCAGGCCAGACTTGAATCGAGGATGTTGCAGTTGGGAGTTGTGGTCCTCTACATCATGGTGCCCCATGAACTTGACTTCTCTTTCTTTTAATCCGTCTGTCACACTCCTCTGCTTGTGACACATTTTCCATGGTCATGGCTCCAAAGCAGCAGGGCCTCACATGCACCTGTGGACACGTAGACACACACATACACACCAGCTAACTCCCTGTCTTTCCCATGGGCTGTATCTGTCGCGGGTGCGAACTCATAAGGCCTTAGCGGGGCCTGCCCTCCACACAGCCAGGTCCTATATTTATCCCCCTCTCCCTCTGAGAGTGACTAATATGGGCACAGGCAGGAGGGTGGGGGGTCACCCAGTTATCTGCCTACTATGTGGAGTGGTCCTTACATAGTGATGATTGTGTCTGTGACTGTTGCCCTAACAAGTACCTACCGCTTCACTTCTGCCCAAAGCCCGGGATGGCTGAATGCCAAAAGATGACCCTCCCCGCTCTCGGCTACACATTTTGACTGGGTCCTCTTTCTTAATCTCCCATCCTTTACTGCCCAGTCCTCATTCACATACTTTATGAAGACAAATTTAGTTGAACTCGTTGCCCTTCTTTTATTTCCCCACTTGTGTTACCTGTGTGTGTTTGCCTTGAATCAGCTAGTCTAATTTTAGCAACACCTTTACAGATGTCTAGACAATGTTATCCTACCTTTTGTCGATATAATATTACATTGAGCTCAACATACACATAATGTAGTTCATCTGGGCAGATGCCAACACCAGGGTAGACATCAGTCTCTGATGGTGCATTACAAATGTATGTGTTTGAATCAATTTCATCACTAATCTGCTAATTATTTTCTTAGTGAATTGATTAATCAACAGTGTGTATACCCCAAGGATATTCAGTTTACTGTCATATATGGCAAAGAGACCATCAAATGCTCTCAGTGAATGTGTGGCATTTTTGCCTTAAAAATACATAAAAAATAAACAACAGAACAGCAATTACTGATGCATGTTCTGTCGATCATAAATGGATTAATCGACCAATCACTGCAGCTCTCATGTAAAATCAGGAGGTAGTTGTGTGTATTTTGGCTTCAGTGTGAAACCTCTGCGGAGGGCTGTCGCTGCCCTGTCAAAGAGAGCTTTCTGTGTACAGTAAGTCGGCCGTGCTCTTCTGAATGCGGTCTATCAATAGCTGAGACTTTTAAAGGACTACGGTATTTTTAGAAACTGTAGTTGAAAGTCGTTCACAGCCCCCCACCTCTCCGACTGCCAGGCTTAGATTCCACTTTCTCAATGTGTCCATGTGCAGTAGTAACAGTATTTGTTTGCACGTGCATCGCCTTCCGTGCATGATATTCAGAGAGAGCACAAGTGTTATATTACAGATGACATTGTACAGTAGCACTGCTATACATGGTCATTGCCAAGTACAGTCCACGAGTCTGTGTGTGTGAGAGCAGTCGGACATGATACAGCAGGAATCGAGGAGAGGGACGGAAATGAAAAGTAGGACAAAATTGTGAGAAATGCAGAAAAGAGGAAGCGTCAGAGGGGAGAGTGACAGGAAACAGCTGGGTCAAGGGTGGGTGGGTTATGGGAAATCAGCTCAGCACAAAGCTGCGGTTTTGTTTTTGTGTCCATCTCTGTTGTCTGTGCCTCTTGATTCTGTACATTCATGGTCTCAGCAAAACTCAGGAAGGACAGTTGGACGGCTGGAAGGATGAAGAGATGAAGTTACAGTGAAAAAGACAGGAAGCCTAAATGGCAGACAGTGTGAAACTGAAGTACTAGAGAACCTGATGAACTGTGAAAGTCGGGTTCATTGAGTGTAGACTTGCAGCTTGCTGCGAAGGGCAAAACACAGTGGTTAGCCATCAAATATGCATATCAATGAATTGAATACGCAATTTGAAACAATGCACATGGCTTTGATGTCATCACCTCCCTGTGATTGAGCCCAGTGATCTTCACTGTTTGCGTGGGTAGTCATCAGCTCCTTGTCGTAGTTAATGGCCCTGCAGGCTATGAAACCACTCCTATTCAAGTTTAGCAGAACAGGTTGGCCCACTCCTGTGATCAGTGTTTCCTTTAGAAACACCAAGATAATAAATCCACAGTATTTGTCCCATTTAATTGTGGACAAACTGCAGTGAGCTTAAACTTTCACTGACATTTACTACATTTGACCTCTTGAAAAAACCATTAACCTCCCTTGGCTAATGTTGTGTGTAAAATACTGAATGTGGAACAGCTAGGCATTCTCAAGCCAGCAGATAATTTAGAATACTATTGAAATGCCATTAAAGAATCCAAAAGGGGTTTCTCCAGAAATCTGTTTAAGACCCATGTTTGGCTTACTGACAAGATTGCGGCTGCACATGTTCCTGTTCCTAGATGGGCTGAGTCCTTGCCAGCTTGACTTGTGGTCTCAATTTTGGCAAAACCTGCAGAGCCAACACAGCCAATGTGTTTTTGTTATAATGATGAGTTTCCTCCTGGTCTGCAAGTGCTTTTTCAAATCCTGATTAAACATTTAACGTGCATAGTTTTCTCCAGCAGTAATGCTTTTTTGTGCTCTCAGCACCCACTGAACAAATGCAGGAGCACTGTTTCCTAAGTGCCTGCTGTGTAAGTGGCAGACTCCTTGCTCAGCATCATTAAGGTTATGGTTTACTGGTCCCATGGCTGTCATTTGACATGGTCATAAGCTGCTGCAGAAGTAGGTCATCAACCTGTTTTATTGGTATCTTGTGTGACTTAGGTTAGTGTGCCATTGTGAGACTCTAAACAAACATCTAGTCATTCACAAGTTGACACATGCAAGCACACCAGAGGTGCTCACACTCAATGTTTGGTATCCAGTTGAAACACTGACCTCAGTTTATTATGCGTCCTCCTCCTCAATGCAGTGACCTCAGTCACAGTTAATAAGATTAAGTGTTCCAGAGAGGAACAGAACCCCGTTTGATACGACCTGCTTTGGTGTGGAGCGCTGTGCGCTGGCCGACTCCTATCTCCGCTCAAACACTGTGGAGGAGGAGACTCGCTCTGTCTTCCCTCTCGGACCCCAGGTCTCCTCCCAATCCCCCATTCCCTCCCTTCTGGCAGCTGCTGGTATGAGTAAGTCTGTGTGTGTAATCCAGCTGTGTGGAGGAGCAGAGAACATTGTGTTCTGAGTTCAAATTGGGGCTTGGATCTTGTTTTTCTTGCATTGGTTTGACAGCTCAGATTTGGGGAGCCTGTAGACCAGAGGCCAGCTGAGTGGATCAGTGTGACGCTGACATAAACCCATGACAACATTTGTCTGTTCCCGGTCCCCATCTTGTGCCTATTATGAGAAGTCAGGGTCGCCATGTGCAAGAAAGTGATAACAAATTACATAAGTTACACGAAAGACCAATGATTAGATAACTTGGAAGGAGTCCCGGTGTTTGAGGCTTCTATTAATGTCTTGTTCTTTTCTCTTCCCTCTTCCCTTCCAGTATCAGTGAGAGTTTCCTCACAGTAAAAGGTGCAGCCCTGTTCCTTCCCAGGGGTAACAGCCCTACGCCTAACTCTGCACCTCGCATCAGCCAGCGCAGGAACAAGCACACAGGTAAAGACTTGTACACACGATTGACAGCTGCAGCTTCTCCCAGTGCTGACTCACAGCCTCAGAAATGAACTCCTCAGAGGAACCTAAGATTGATAGCACAGTGTTTTCAAATGGACATTCCTCTACAGCATCATCTGTAACAGCTGGTGTTAACTTCACGGAAGCTGTTTCACAACAAGACAGATGAGTTCAGTGCCGTTAGTTCACTGCTGCATGCAATGTGGGGGCCAGCTTGTTTTAGGAATGTCAAAGAACCCACACTTTTGGACAATGAAGATGGAGTTTGTACATTTAAGAAACAGGAAAAGTAGAGTATGTTGCTGTCCGTGAATAAAGACAACCTTTGTGGTGTTAAATGGGCTGATTACTATAAAAAGCATCAGAAACTTTGAGAAATACTAGGCCTTTTTCCCCCAGATGTATTCAGAGATCAGTTTGAATGTAGGCCTGAATGAAAGAGACTTCATTGTGAATGCACTGGAAACTTGCCACGGGGTAAATGATACTTTATCTGAGGTGTTACATCAACCTTTAAATGCTAAGAATGTTTTTAAAGACACTAAATGAGGATGTTGACTCTTTTCTACCCAGGTGACCTCCAGAAACATCTTCAGACCATGTTCACTGTGCTGCGGCCGGAGGACACCATCCGACTGGTCAGTAACACACACACACACAAAAACACAGGAGTAAGGTGGCATTGTGATCAGGGAAATTATACTGCAGACGGAGGGGGCTGGTTTCACTTCTTTTGTTAGCAGACATAAAGAACTGAAACTAGTTTGGAGAAAAAAAGTTGTTGGACATAGAAAGTCTTAACTGTTCTCTCTGCACAGACAAAGATACTATTACATGAAACACACAGTACTCAAAGTATTTGGAGCAAGTCACATTCTTGCCACGTCTCTGACGTCCCCTGCAGCATCTTTGATAAAGGAGTTTTCCAGTAAATGATGCATTCTGCCTCTCTTCTCGTTGCTCATTTCTCCTTTTCCCATCCTTCCTTAACGTCTCCTTTCTGTCTTTTCTCACAGGCTGTGCGTCTGGAGAGTGCCTACCCTCAGGTAACCCGCTACATGGTGGTGGTCTCCACCAATGGAAGACAGGACACAGAGGAGAGCATTGTGCTTGGCATGGACTTTGTCTCCTCTGATAGGTCAGTGCCACAGCAGCAGTACACTACTTTAGTTTGCAGTGTGATATTAACACTCATTATCCCACTATTGTGACAACAGCTAAGAACAGATAGTATTGTCATGGACTTGTAAATCTTAAAGTAAATGTATATATCAACATGGCATGATGAGACATTTTTTTAAGTGAAGGAAAAACTAAGCAAGACTTCATCTACTGTGTTGCTTTACAGTGTTGTCTTGGGGTCATCACTGTATTGTGTGAAACCAGTGTGTCTTGCTTTGTCGTGCTAAATGTGTTGATTTATTCTACCAGCTGCTGTTCGGTGGGTCTGGTTCTACCTCTGTGGAGCGACACTTTGATCCACTTGGATGGAGACGGGTAAGACACCACACCTACCTCCTGCTTCCTCTTACTGCTCCCTGGGGCAACTGACTCACTGCTCTGACAACTTTCTCTACATATTGCTCTTATTTAGCCATTCATTTGTAAGTTGTGTTGTTGGTTAGAAATTATTACTGGGAATCCCGTTTCTGATCTCTCTCTTCCTGTCATCACAGTGGTTTTAGTGTGTCAACGGTGAACAGGGTTCATGTTTTCAAGCCAGTTTCTGTCCAGGCCATGTGGTAAGCAACCTTTATTTTTTCCACCAACAAATGACAGCTATATGAAGTTGCATCAAGGTTAAAGTTGCAGGCTTAAAGAGACTACATTGTACCCACCTTTGACTTTGACCTCCAGCCTTTTGTCTTCATCATCATCATCATTTGTCTTCTTTCTCCTCTTCCTTTTTTCCTCATTATCTCTCTGCCTTCCAGTCTCTTCATTATCTTTCCCTGTCTCACCTGCCAGTGCTGCCTCTTCATTTCCGTACTCGTCTTCATTTTCTCATTTTCTCGTCCCTTTGTTACCTTGCTCTTTGCCTGACCTCCCTCCACCTCAAATATCTCCCGATGCCTTCATTTATCTGCAGCTATATCTCTGTTAACATGCCTCTTAATCGCTGTAATCTTTCCGCTCTTCTCTTCTCACGTCTGTTGATCCCTTATTTCTCTCACAAATTATTCAGCTCATCTCCCTTGTTATAATCCTCGTGTGTTATTCATTCGTCACTTGTCTTTCTATTAATTTTCTCTCCATCTCACATAATTCCTCCCTTCCTCTTACCATGTCTCATCTTTATTCCTTCGCCCATTGTTATAGCCTGTCCTGATTTCAGTAATTGTAATCTCAGTCAGTCAGTTGAACTCTGTGGTAGTTTTTGTCTTTTTGCCCTCGAGACAACCTCTCAAGTGTGAATCCTCTTCCTTGCCAATGTCTGCCTCAGGTCAGCCCTCCAGTCGCTCCACAAAGCATGCGAGGTGGCCCGCTGCCATAACTACTACCCGGGCAGCCTGTTCCTGACCTGGGTGAGCTACTACCAGAGCAGGGTCTCATCCAACCAGTTCTGCGTCAATGAGTGGAACGCCATGCAGGATGTGGAGTCGCACCGTGCCAACTCACCCGTTCTCTTCACAGACCTGTGAGTAGAAACCACATGAATACACTCACAGACATTACAGAAACTCACAGCTCACACCGATGATGGAATATATGGAGTATTGTTTGAGTTGCGGTGCATTCCAGACAGAAGTCATTTTCACAAGTTTACAGTTTGTATGCGATAGACTAGCACAGTCTCCACTGATGTGTAGTGCAAAATTCCTGTGGAGTGAATATACTGCTCTGAAATTCTTCAAATCAAAGGATGTGTTGAATCGATACCCACAAGAAATGGCATTTTATTCTACAGGTTATATAATACATTAACTAAATAATATATAATGCATAAACATTTTCTAATGTTGTAGAATAGTAAGCTTTTTTTTTGGCAAATAAAAACCGATATCAACAGTAACAAAAGGCTTTAGATATGGCTGTTATCTTTTGTTACAAATACAGTGTACTCGTATCTCCACAACAGCATTGCCCAACCTCTTCTCACGTGCAGATGTTGTGACAAAATATTGCAGGCTGTCAATCTTTAGAGCTGTGGACTCTGGAACTGGAGTCACGTGCTGTCTGTAACCTCTCAGGATAACAAGAAGCAACGCAGAGAGGCACAAACAAAAACAAAAGCCCACATGCAGGCACAGTAGGAAATGCTGAACTATGTACAAAAAAGACACCTGCTGATAAACACATATGCTGAATCTTTGTGACAGAGTTGTCAAGAGATCCACAAGGGAGCAAAGAAAGTGCAGGGAACGATACAGGCTGCTGGATTTATGTCTTTACTAATACCAGAGAAATTCCCCTCTCTGCTGCTGAGTCGCATGCCTCGCTACCTATTTGGAGAGCCACTCCACACACACACACACACACACACACACACACACACACACACACACACACACACACACTTCAGAGATCCTCCAGTGTCCAAAATAGCTGAGGCCTCAACCAGCTTGATTTACGTCTGGAAAAATGGAAACCAGACAGACAAATAGGTAGACCAACAGAGGGATGGACAGAAGCAGGTGGTAGGCAGAGAGAAGGAGGTGTTAAAGGGGGGGGATTATGGAAGATATGTTGCTGCTGCTGCATGCACCTGATGCCCCTGGATGGAAAGGAGAGAAAATTGGGCACTGAAAGAGAAATCAAGGTCCACTTGAAACTTGACAAACAAGAAACACCCACATTTATTGTCTGCCGGGAAACAGAAATGCTTCACACAGGAGGTGTGTTTGCACAGGAGTGCACTTATCATTAAGATTGCCACCCACACTTTATGAGCTCCAGTACACATATCAAAACAAATAAAGTCCTTGGTTGTTTTCCCGAGCAGGGTGACAGGGCCTGCCAGTGTTTATTGACATGGCAGCTTGTGTCACTGTAGAGCTGCTGAATGAAAAGTTCAGACAGCAGGAAGTGGTTTGATCTTGGCATGTTTCATGTTGGTATGATTAATGGGGATTACTGTGAATTCCCGTAGACTACTCCTCTATCAGCTATTCAAGGACGTGACATAGAATTTCCACTGGTCTGCTATTTATTAGCACCGTTCCATGTGTCGTCACACATGTGTAAGTTTTTTTTCCTTATTTTTCTGTCTTGTTTCCTTGATCAGCCATTTCTCCCTTAGGCTGTCTGTGGGCAAGTTGAGGCTTGTTTTAAGGTCAGAGTTTTAGTGGATGTTGCTAACTAACCTCTACGTGTTGGCAGGAGTGAAGAGATTCTGTTTCTTATAACCCTGTGGACTCAGTCTCTGGGGGTCAGTAAGATATTCAGGAGTTCACTGAGGAAAACAACTGGCTGTTTCCAGTTCTTCAATTCAGATAGATGCTATTAAGTCTGCAGTTTACAGACTTGTGGCCTTAAGACTGCCCCTTTTTGTCACTGCTGACCAAGTGGCAACCTTTGGGGAGGAAAAAGGAAGCCAACGTCCAAGTGCCAAAAAGTGTAGTTCCTTGAATGGCCACTTGAGGCTGGCACCAAAAGCGAATCAGTCCCCAAACGCCCCCATGTAAAAATGCCCAGCTGTCAGCAGAAATAAACCTGTTTACAGCCCGGTACAAAAACAGTTTTGGTCAATTTTTCAAATTGCAAAGTCAAGACTGCTATCTGCAGATAGTGTCCTCAGGCGCTCAGTCAGATCCACCCCTTGCTCCTCTACAGCACCACCTTTTCCTCCAAATGTGGTCACCTCTGGCTCCAAAATTTCAAGATGCCAACAGCCAAAATGCCACTTTCTGTCTGTGCTTTGAGCTGCTGTGACATGTGAATTTCCCCAGTGTGGGATCAATAAAGTTTATCTTATCTTATCTTATCTTATCTTAAACTCGAGGCTTTAAAAACAGGAGTCCACAAACTAGTGGTTGACATCACAGGGCTATGTCCAGTACTTTTATACAGTATATGTTGTTCACCCACTCTGTTGTGTACTATTACTTTGGGGATCCAGTGAGAAACATAACAAGAGAAAATTAGACAATACCAGAAGAAGAATCTAGGAGACAATCCGAGCTCCTCTCTCCAGAGAGGTAATTAGACCACTTGTTGGTATGATCCTTGTGACGTCCAAAGGCTAAATGCGTCCCCAGCAGAGAGGTTAGGAACAGAGCAAGGCACAACAACAGGCATACTCCACAAGGGGACTTTGTTGTGGATCGCCGATGGGCCACGCTCTGAGATTTTCTGTTCCCTCTCCAGTTTCTGAGAATCAGACAAAGTGGCAATTCTCTCGTGGAACAAGTAATCTCATTGAGAGTCAAGTGAAAAATGAATCAATGAACAGAAGAAAAGTGTTGTTACTGTGACTGTGAAGGTGCTTCTTTGTGTCCAACAGGGCTTTTTTTAGACTAAGAAAAAACAGGTTAAAGTTGTTTTTTCATAAAGGTGTGTTTGTTGTTTTTGTGTGCAGGCCCACAGAGAGGGAGCGCACAGAAAGGCTCATCAAGATGCGCCTCAGAGAGATCATGATGCAGAAAGACCTGGAGAATGTCACCTGTAAGGAGGTAAGGGGCACATAGATGAATGTGGTGACAGTTTCAGTTAGGTTTGGCATATATCTTGTTTTTGCAAATGCAGCTTCACTTGTTAAGATACCTAAGTGCAATTTTTCCATTGTCATACCAGATCCGAACAGAGCTGGAGATGCAGATGGTGTGTAACCTGAGGGAGTTTAAGGAGTTCATAGATAACGAGATGATCATCATCTTGGGACAGATGGACAGCCCCACTGAAATCTTTGAACACGTCTATCTGGTAGGAACCTATGAACTGTGCGGTCTTAGCCAATGAGTTTATTTTAGACAAGGCAATGCTCTGGTTTGTCAAATCTTGCTGTTTGACCACAGTGATCAGAAATCCAATATTGGCAGATATACCTGTTTCACGTGAGTCATCACATGGCTCATGTAAGGAATGTGCTCGATTAGTTGACTAGTCAATTAAACGTTACTACCCTAGCTAGTTGGCACCAGAAATAGAAATTGCTCTCATAGTATTTAGAATCTTTTTTCGGACAATGTTTGACTTTAAAGATTCAATTGTTCTCTAAGTGTTTTCTTACTGATAGACTAGTCGTCTATTCTAAATTAAAACTTCCATTTAAACATCACAGATGTTTAATTTAGTCAATTAGTAACATACAGTTGAGGGTGAGTCAAAGTGTGGATGTTTAGAATGAAAAATGTACCAAACTATATTCAAAGTATCCCTCGTTTGTTTCGCTATAGCTGTTATGTGTTGGATATTCGTGTACACCTTGATACTGACTGGACTTGTGATGTCTCCAGGGCTCTGAGTGGAACGCCTCTAACCTGGAGGAGCTGCAGAACAGTGGGTAAGAGATCAGTCAGTAACCCAGGCACACTCACTAATATCACTGTCTGAATTTTAATAAATGGAGAGACTACACTTCATGTATTAAATATGTTTTCTAATTGGAGCTCATTAAAATGAGAGAATCCATTACAGCGGCATCAGAGTATTAGTGCAAAGGTCCATGCATTTGATTTTAATCTGCCTGAAGTCTATTAATTGATGTTTGACAAAATAATCATAATCCACTTGCTAGCATTTTGGGTTGATTACAGTCATACCTCACAGTCTTGATCTGCATCATTTTGGGGTGTTTTTTCTTCAAATGTCTGTTTCACCAGTTAATCACAGTTGTAATATACATTTTAAAAGCACCATCATTTCATTGACGTGAAAAGGTCAGCAATTAAACCTGCTACTTCCTGTATCTTATGTAGAGTGCACTACATCCTGAACGTGACCAGAGAGATAGACAACTTCTTCCCAGGGATGTTTGAGTACCACAACATCAGAGTGTACGACGAAGAGGCCACCAACCTGCTGGAGTACTGGAACGAGACCTACAAGTTCATCACCAAAGCCAAGTAGGTTTAAACACACATAAGCTTGTTAAGTTCTCCTCGGGCTCTCGATCTCGTAATCCAACACAGTTTCTCTCTTGTCTCTGTTTAAAGGAAAGCTGGTGCTAAGTGTCTGGTTCACTGTAAAATGGGCGTGAGTCGCTCTGCCTCCACAGTGATCGCCTACGCCATGAAGGAGTACGGCTGGGACCTGGACACTGCCTTCGAGTATGTTAAAGAGAGACGGGCTGTCACCAAACCAAACCCTTCCTTCATGAAACAGCTGGAGGAATATCAGGGAATTCTGCTGGCCAGGTGTGCTTTCATATAGAAGCATCTGTACAATGTGCACGTTCTTTAGGAAACATTTCAGTGCTAACAAACTCCTGTTTTTCTTTGCTTCCACAGCAAACAAAGACATAATAAGCTATGGCGCTCACACTCTGACAGCGACCTATCAGATCGCCCAGAGTCAATGTGTAAACCATCATCGCACTCTCTGGGTCGCTCCGACTCTCACAACAACAACACTTCCTCCCCCTCCTTACATCACTTCCTGGGAGCGGCCGTGCTGCAAGCCCTCGGTGCTGAACCTGAAGACTCTGCCAAACCAAACACCGCGCACACACCACACTCTGACTCACACACAGACTCCAACAGTGTGTGTGACTCACCGGGTCAGGAGGAGGTCGGATCAGATTGCGGAGACCCCCTCCTGCTTCCCCTCCCCACACCCCGAGCAGCCACTGTGGTCCCAGAGGAAAGACTGGACAATTCAGCAAGTGTCGCTATCACTGTGCCTGTTGCTCTGCCCCACCCTCCACCAGCACTCCACATCTTACCTCCTACTCCTGAACTCCAGCGTGCTCACAGGGGTCCTCCCACACAGCTGTCCATTTCAGTGCCCAAACACAAACCAGCAGAACTGTCCCTCAGTTTGCCTGAGCGAAGCAGCTCAGAGGAAATCTCTACTCCCACTCTGGAATCCACTGACTCTGACTTAATCGACCAATCATTATCAGATGTAACAAGCGACAAACACAGCCCCCTTAGCCCTGCCAACATCAATCCCCTACCTCTGGGTCTTCCCCTTGCTGCCAGTGACGACAACAACAACCCCAGCGAGTTACAGATAGGCAGCGCCTTGGACAGCCGCGGCGAGGCCGACGGTTCATCCAACCACAGCGCAGACAGCATTGACTTCTTCAGCGCCAGAGAAAAGTTTCTTGGCCTGGCTCAAGATGGCAGATCCCGGACACTTTCTGAGCAGACACATCAAAAGACACCTCTGTCGCTGGAGGAAAATGGAGAAACCGAGGCAAAGGAGGAAGAGGAGCAAGAAAGTGGGACTAGTCAGGTACGGGATCTTTCACCTTTGTCAGTCTGTGAACATTTTGTCTTTGCTTGTGTAACTTGCTTCATGCAGAACACCTCATAACTTGAGGCAAGCAAGAATTTTTACTGTTCTTGAATCTGACTATGTCAATAGGGAATGTGCCAACAGCATCTGTCTGCATTTTACAGTTTACTGTGCAAAAGTTGCTCCAGTCTGCTCCTACAGCTGTCGCAGCAGCACCACAGTCTGAATTCATATTCTGGACGGCAAATTAAATGCAAGAGGGTCACAAACATGCATCTGTAGAAAGACTTAAATTTGAGTTTGAGGTTTTTCTTTCCAATTGTATTATTTTAGTCAGACTCAGAGATATACAGTTGTAATGTGTGACATCAGCAGCAGATAGCTGGCTGCAGCAGAATTCGCCTATAAGGACTTAAAGGTGGCAAATGATATGAACTAGTAACAAAGACTCCACACTAAATCTGCATCAAGCATAGTGACACCTGCTGGATGATGAGAGAATGTCACTCCTTTTGTCTCCTATTTTTCTTCTGTCATGCTATTCAAACAGTGGTGTTTTATGTAAAAAGTTATAAAGATTTATAATAAATGTCACAAATATGCACACAATACAGAAACAACTCAAGAGTATGACTAATATCATGTGTATGTGTCGCTATGCTCTGTTTTTGTCTCTCAGGCGTCTCCACAGTCCGAAGACAGCGCTGACAAAGCCAGCCAAACTCATCATCCTCACCATGACAATGGAGTATCAGTCCGCCATATTGTCACAGAGATAGAAGCCATAAGCCACCCTGCATCCTGCCTTCCTCCCCCCTCCTCGTCCTCCTCCTCCTCCTCTTTGTCGCTCCCTCCATCCGCCCACAGCCCTCAGCTCATCAGACCAGAGCATCAGGTGGAGGCTGAGACTCCTGAAGTCACGCACGGCTCTCTAACTCCGCCATCACACCTGCAGTCTCCCTCCATGCTGCCGTGCGATTGGCTGGCAGGCTCTGTGCGGCGAGCCACCAAGCAGCTGGAGCAGAAGCTGAAACAGGAAATGGAGATGGCTGCGTCTCAGCGATCTCCACTGCATTCCCCAAGTGCTGAACATCCCCCTGTCAGACTGTCCCTGTGTCCCCTGAGTGCTGAGCAACCTCCCATTCGCTTCCCTCAGGACTGTACAGAGCAAAGGATCACTCAGGAAGAGATCACGGCTGTATCTGCTAAGTCCAAAGATGGAGAAGAGCATACAGGGTCACATACAGAGCTCAACTCCTCAGGCACGGACAACCTCCCAGACCCTTCCCCTGACTCAAATATCAGCCAAGTCTCTGGTGCTATACCTATAATTGTGCCCACATCCATAGATAACCATATGCTGACATCATCACTGGCCTCTACTTGTCAGTTAGAAGAACCATCTCTCGATACCTCAGCCCAGTCCCAAAGAAAGAGCCAGCTCCTCAGCCAAAACCAGCAGTGTCAGATGCAGCCTCAGGCCTGTTCAGACCAAATGACTCTGGATGGGGTGACAGTGCAGGAGTCAGACACAGATGAGAAGATGGAATCCAGTCCCCAGGTGGGGCGAGGGGGCTGTGGCCCCGGCTGTGATGCCCAAAGCAGGCTGGCTCGTGGCAGCCAGGAGCTGGAGAGGATTCAGCAGACACTGAGAGAGCTGCAGGCTTTCCTCCATGAGGGCATCAGCCTAGAGATGACGGAAAGCCAAGACCAGGAACTAGGGCAGCCTCAGAGGCTCAGAGACATTATGGACACAGAGCCAGAGCCTTGCAAAGGGGCAAGTTCTGAACAAACCCCTCCAAGCTTGGAAGTAGGGCAGCGGCTCTGTGAGAGACAAGAGGGGAAGAGTTTCCTGGAGCCGATAGTGTGGCACAGAGCCATGGAGCTCGAGGCTCGTATCCGCCAGGCAGGCCTCACCCCGCCTTCTCTCATGAAGAGGTCGGCTTCCTTGGCTAAACTGGACTGTCTGGAGCTGTCGGCCAATGACCTCAGCGACTTGGACTTGAGGCCGCACACCAGGACGACATCATCACACTCCCAGGACTGTTTCTCTATGTCCACATCTCACCCAGATGACACATGGAAGAAGCAGAAAGTGTTGACTCGAACCACTTGCGTTGAAAAGACAGGGTTGTCCCATGACGGCAGGGATCTTAACGAGTCAACCTCAGCGCCGTCCGTCTGCTTCTCCTCCTCCCCTCATCGTTGTCCGAAAGAGGACACAGGTGAGAGGGAGGAGCCAGATGGCAGCGGGAGCGGCGCAGTAGCTACAACACGTCAGCAGGGGAGGGGACACTCGTCGAGACGTTCTCGAAAAGGCTCAGCTGAGAAAAAGCAGCGAGCTGTCACTGTGCTATACAATACCATGTAACCTCAGTGCAATGGACTGGAACGGACACGACTGGAGCTGTGCGAGAGAGGCTGCATGATGTGTATGAATGTGTAGCAGGCAAACTGGAGACCTCCTGTAACCTCTGATGTATGTTTAGTGTGTAAGAACTGAATGATGAACATATGTTTGCATGTTAACCACTGGATGTGTTGTTTCAACTGGAGTTCAGGTTTGTATGTACAGTAATAAAAATATGAATGTCCAAACTAAGACTGAACCAGTGCATACTGTATGCACTCCATTATATCTATCTCCCTTTTTTTTAAAGAAGCGTTTGTTCTCAGTGTTTGACCCTCGCTGCCTGTTGAGAGTTTCTAAAACTACAAGAGGGGCTTTTTCTCCAAACATGCACTTTACTGTTTCGATGATTTTCTTTTATTTGAAATCTGTTTCTTACCCCGGGGAAGATTCTTTTGCACTGTTCTCAGTCGACTTGTCTCTGTATGCGTGTTTTTGTTTTCAAAGTGGACAGACGTGTCTTTACTCAGATTTTTAATTGAACCAGGACAAAGCTGATATCTTGTTTTTTATTCAGTGCTTTAGCAGTAAATAAATATGGTGAGTTTGTTTTGACTGCTGTTACTGTGTGCATTTTTTTGTCTTCAAGTGTTTATCTCACCTCCACACACTCTTGTATTTAAATTTTTGTGAGGATCCTCACTAACATAATGCATTCCCTAGCCCCTTACCTTAACCTTAACCATCACAGCTCAATGTCCAATCCCAACCCTGACCCTCTCTAGTTGTAACCTGAACTTTAAAACCAAGCCTAAACCCTCAAGCAGGCCTTTGAGGAAGTAAGGACCAACCAAGATGTCCTCACTCTTCAAACATGCCCTCTATCTTGCTAAAATATGACTGTGACAATAAAGCAAGTCTAAGTCTTTCAACAAATACACCATCGGTGCACATATTAAATGAGATTTCGTTACTTTGGCTCCTGAGTAGACGCATAAATTATGTAACATACAATAAAATAAATTATAAAACACTGGTATTAAAATTTCAAATAGTTACAGTCCATAGATGAGTGTTTATTTATTGCATGTGAGTGTTCAATAGTCTTACAGCCAGGGGAAAGAAACTCTCTCTGAATCTGGACGTCCTGCTACGGATGTTGCAGAACCTCCTGCCAGAGGTCAGCATGGAGAACAGTCCATGGTGGGGGTGGGTAGGGTCAGAGGAGATGTGTTGGGCTCTGGTCAGGCAGCACTTAAATATATATATATATATATATATATATATAAATATATATATATATATATGTATATATATATATATATATATATATATATATATATATATATGTATATGTTACTTGGTCCTCGCTATATTGCAAGTAAAGTACACAAATACCAATTTGAAGAGATGAAACCAGATGAATAGGCGCTGAAATTTTACTAAATATATTGGTGACTTTGCTGACACCTGCTGGCCAGGCAGAGAAGTACAGCTAAAACCTGTCTTGTAGAGAGGGTGTGAATGAAGTTAATGTGTGTTATGAACTAAAACTAGTGTGAGAAAAGCATTATAGTATAATAAAATTAGACTTAAAAAAGATCAAATATTGTGCACTTACAAAACTATAATTATACAGGACATGTCTGAAGTTTCAGTCTATGTCATTTTTCCACACAAACATAAGGATGCAGTGGTGCATATTGAGACTGAGATGTCTACGTGACTGAGTCAAAGGCCTTCACAATGTATATGTTTAATTACACCTATTCTAAACTTCCTAAATCTTGACAAAACCCCACATATTATATTAATACCGCTAATTAATAAAACTAAAGAAAATACAAAATTATCATAACTGATGCGGATAGAGTTTAGTAAAGTTTATAGATACAGAAGAAACATTCTTGAAAGTAAATACTTAAAATCACTGCAAGCTCATAACCAACCAAAATCTTTCACTGTGGCCAGATTTTACCTCTGTTAATGGGTGAAAGCCGAGCTCATAACCTTACTGCTGATGGAAATGTGTTCTACCTGTCATCTTTAACGGCAAGTCTCTGTTTCTTTGAACGAGTCTATCTCGTCTCCCGGGGGGAAATGATCTCCATTGGTGCTCAGTGCAGCTTATTTCAGGCTGACATTTTACCTACTGTTTCATGTGGGTAATTAAATACTGAGATGTAGGCCACCGGGGCCCCTGCTGAGACACACAAATCAGATAGCAGCACTGACGGGGAAAGAGTGACATTCAAGGACTTGAAATTCTGGTGATTTTTAAACAGACATAAAACTCACAAGCTCCATATTCTCTCGTGTTCTGTGTTTGAGTGTAAAAACACCAAAGGCTCTTAGCTGCTCCACGTGAAGCAAGAGGAGAGCTTGATCCCTTGATGATTTCACCAATTAAACTTACTTCACTACATGGAGCAGGCGGGTTAAAGTGGCACTTCTTTTTTTGTACAGTGCTTGTCCCAAATTGAACTGTCAGCAGGGAAATAGTTTAAACAGTGAGGAATAAAATCTGTGGAGCAGAAGAGAGATTGGCATCCTTCCTCTTTGCATACTGATGCTCTCAGCCTCTCTCTCTCTCTCTCACACACCTTGTTTTGTCTGTGGCTCTTTACAAATTCACTTCACACACACTTGCACTCCAAATGCTTCCACCATCCTGATGCTATTCATAATGTCGAGCTGAGTCAGGGGCAGCGCAGAAGTTGCGGATGCTTACTGCTGATTCACTTAAAAATAATTTTGTTCTCTCTTTTCCCATTCTCTCCAACCCACCACCAAAGAGCAGAAAGCAGCCTTGGTGCTCTGAGTGGTGTTTCTTAGAGGGTTTACTGTCTCTAAGCTGTCCTCTTCCTCCCTGTCAGGCCTAAAATAACTACAGGCAAAAACCCCCTTGGATCAGGCTGAGGCGCTGGGAATCCATGTCACAGGGAGGATGATGGAGGTGGAAGCTGCTAAAAACAGATCAGCTCTCTCTGGTGCCGACTGACGCTGCAGCTTTCCCTATCTCGTGAGAAATTAATTGCCTTTGTCACCGTCCTTCACTCGAGAGGACTGGAAAACTGACTTACAGTGGAAAAGCTGCAGCTAAAACTCAGTGTGGGGTCAGGGGATTTGAAGCATGCGAAAGCTGTAATTTAAAAATAGATTAAGAAAGAAGGCGCTCATGCAGTGCTGTTCCAAAAGATGTTTCTTTATTCGAATCATTATCTGAAGTCACCTCCCAGCGTACACCATGAAAACATCTTTGCTGCGTCTCTTTTTTTCTGCAACATTTTTTAAAAAGTAAAAAAATGAGTATTTTTTTTGTCTTCTTATCAACCAGGCAAGCTTAACTACGAATTGGAGAGGAGACAGAGGTGGTTCTCCTCAGTTTGTGCTGATATTGGAGTGCGAAAGATTTACATTTCTGTCAAAGAAATCATAAAAAAAGAAAAGGAAAAAAAACAAGCTGTCGCCGTCCGTCCTTGTCCCTTGCAACAAAAGCTTCTAAGTGTAGCCTTGAGCCCTGCGATATGAAGTTACTTACAATTATGAGAGCAACAATCTTTCCAATCCTGAAACAAAATGCTTTTTAGGGCGATCTTAGATTTGTAGCATGTTGTGCTATTGGCGTGCAGTAAATCCTAAAAATTGCTGTCGATAGCCTCTACAGTGATTCCCAGGGGCCACATTTTCCCTCAGAGAGCGTGCTCTGATATTGCAGGTCTCCAGGCTAGACTCAAGTTGGACAGAATGAACCTCACACGGGTGCAGACCATGCTGAAATATTGTACACACACTGTACCGTGACTACACAGAAATACAGAAATCATCCGCTCATGTAAGGTGAGAGGACGCAAATATACAGAGAACCTCTTCCGGGTAACATTTCTATTCCACAATCCACTGACAAACCACTATCGTGTTCCTTTATTGTTTGTATTACACACAGGCCGGCCACAAACTCATTCACAGTCACATACAGGTTAGTAAGTTAGTACGCCAAGTGCTCATCTGGTAGTCTCATCGTACAGTATCTGTGCTCCTGCAGTCTAACGTCAGGCTAAAACTAGAACTGGCCTGAGTTTAACGTGTGCTCAAACTCGTCATCTACATCCATTAACAGTCAAATATGTGATCCGCCCACAAGATAAATACAGTACATCTGGATTTTGTGCAAATAAAAAAAAAAGGTACCAAATGTTTTCATTAAAAACTGAGGAAGTCTGATGGTTTGTCGACATTCAACTCAACTTGACCGAGAAGTATTCTCCCACACACTGGTCCTGGTTCGTCACTGCTCCGTTCACACAAGCTGTTTAAATTTAAATCACAGTTGAGACTGAAAACCACACGACTCAGTGGCACAAGGACTCAGTGAGCGTGTGTGTGTGTTAGTGCTGGAGCAGAGAGTTGGCCTTACGCAATACGTTTTTCAGGACAGAAGGTGATCTGTTGACCCCTGTGCGGAGAGCTGGTTTTGAAACACACACACACACACAGATATACACGCACACCTGCAAACACACAGCAATCACTCATCCCAGGAGGCATTCCACTAACATGTATTGGATGTGTTGTTGGTTGTAAACTGGCACTGGTAGAGAAAGTACCGTGTGGCACCAGAAAGAGGGAGCTAATGTTCCTCTCTGGCTGTCTGAGGCCGGACAGCCGCATCGCCGTATGGCTTCATGGGAAAGGTCTGGCGAAGGTGATGGGAGAGAAAGCAGGAGGCTGTTTGATCGTATGAAACCATAAAGATGATTTTGGCATTTACTTCCAGTCACTTAAAGAGTGTGCTTTAAGTTTTAAAGTAGCCTGTGCTGCCCTTTTCTCCCATGTGCCCTTGGTCCAGACCCCTCCCCCTCCTCAGACCCCTGCTGGGCCACTCAGCTCTCATTTCTCCATGAGTGACAGCTGGATGATGCGCTGTAGCTCCGCTTCCTCCTGCCGCCGTCGAAGCTCTGCCTCTTCCTGCTCCCGGGCTGAGATCTCCATGGCGATGCGCAGCTGCTCGTCGTAGCTGCAGGTGGTTGGCTGCTTCTTGGTGGGGGTGGAGCAGAGGCTGGAGGGGGCGCGGGGCTTGTGCTGGGGGGTCCTAGGGTGAGGAATAGTGAGGGAGGCAGAGGAAGGAAGAACACAGGTTGAAGTGCCTGCTCCTGGACTGAATGTATGTGACATCCTGTAGCTACAGTGGTTTTTCCATTAGATCATTGTGTTCGTACTATTTTCTCACAAGGTAGATTTTTTTTCTCCTTCTTTAAGGGCCACTTATAAGCCATTAAAAATGACTTTGGGTTTCCAGATTGTGAAAAATCCCTGTTAGTGTATTAAAGGATACCTTCAGTATTTTTCAACCTGGACCTCACTTTTCCATGTTTTTGTGTCAAAGGGAATAATGGGAACAACAATTTTTGAAAGTGGTCCAACATGGAGTGAGACTGCGGCAAAACAGGCTGCAATGTTACCATCCAGGCCATATTCGCACTGTCAGTTTTCATCCACTAAAAATGCTCTTTTTGCTGGAAACAGCCCCAAAATTGCTACTGCCAAACTCACCAGACTCCATTTAAATAGATATTGATTTAATAGTTGTAAACACACTTTTTTCTGCATTGTCAGACACAAAATAAAACTCACAGAAGCCGTCTAGGTTTGTCTTTCCACTGTTCCAGCAATCGACAACTCTGGTTTGGTTGAAATAAACCCTTAAGTCACACGGTTAGATGTGAAAATATTGTAGTGAGGAAATGAGGGGGAGGGTCTCTGCCTCCCTGTGGATGCTTGTGGGGAGGAGTTTCCCAAGTAACTGATTACCGATGACTCTCACCTGTGTTTGGTGTGTGAGGAGAAGCATGCTGGTTAAAATGAGACGAGTGAGCGGCTGGGCAGTGTGAGAGAGAGACTGAACTGCTTTGTACATGGCTGGAGGGGGCTGTTCACAACTTTTAGTGCTGCTGGCAGTGAAGACAGCGAAGTAAGGGAGCCACTCCTGTGCTAGGATGCCTCCTTTAGGTAGCGAGGGACCGGGTTGTAGAAGGTGGCTTTTGCCAGTGTTTTCTTGAGCTTATGCTGTGTTTGTTTTGTACTCGGAGGTTGGAAGTGGGAATGACGTCACCTCGGAGTTGACAACAGTCTTTGCATTCTAGTTGACAACGGTGGACAAGTCGGAAAAAAACATGGACGCCCGCAAGAAAGCCTTGCCCTTGCACTTTCGGAGGATAGATAGCTTCAAAACCATTGTGCACTCCAACTGATGAAAGCAGCAGATGAGGCTGACCTAATGTAAAACAAATAAGATAAAATTGCTATAAATAGTACTTTAGCAGAGTGTTTACTCACTATGTATGTGACCGGCAGCCATCTTGAATTCATAAGTTGGGGTTGATGCTTGGAAAGTTGGAAATCTGATCTCAGGGTGCGTTCGAGTTTAAACTTCCGTCTGGGAACTGGGAATTTCCGACCTCCGAGTACAAAACGAACGCACCATTAACTATGTGTTGCAACACATTGCCTCAAGCCGTCATGCAGCTTCAGGCACCTGCCATCACTGCCTTTATGTCCTGACTGTGTCAATTGCTCGTTCCTGTGGGTGTTTCCTGACTCCACAAGAGGCTCCTTGGTGAGATAAGTTCCAAAACTTTAACTGTTAATGTTATATGTCATCTTGTGAGAGTTTTTGTCCTTGTCCCAAGATTTGTTTTAAGGTAGCTTTTAACGATTCGACACCCAGCCAGGGGCCCAGAGGCAATACTAGTGACTCCTCTTTTTTGTGGGGTTTCTTGTGTGGGGGTGTCCTTTAGTTTTTATGAATTCCTATTTTTTCAGTGAAGGCTATTTTTGTAATATACACCTGTCTGTGTGGAGTGAATGTTCTCTTGCCTCTGACACCAGATCAGACCAGGTTAACCAAGGTGGTGGCAGATCTAAGCTACTCTTAATCGTTAACAACCAAAATGTATTACAATATGCCGGCTCTATCCAGGCTGAAATTACTGTTTATTCAAATGGAGTCTGGTGGGTTTGCCGATTGCAATCTTGGTGCTGTACCTGGGTAAACAAAACAGTTTTTATTCTTAAACAAAAAGGTCTATCTCTGTAGTGATCATTTCCACAATGTTGTCAGACACTTAGAATAATAGTCTCTGTGCCAGTGGCAAAAACAAACACTTTTATTGGATATAAAAATGCCCTGAGTGGTTAGCTTACATTGCAGTGTTTCACTGTTACTGGCAACAGCGCTCTCGTTCAATATTGGACTGGTTTTAAAGATTGTTGTCCCCATTAGACACTTAGACACAAAAACATGGGAAAATAGGGTCCAGGCTGAAACATACTAAAGTTTCCCTTTTAATCTTTAGTGTTTTGTGTACCTGCCTCTTAGTCTTTGTTTCAGGAAGCTCTTAATTCACTGACTCCTTCAGTCCAATCAGTAGCACCCGATGTATCTACATACTCCCTACCCCCTGACACTCTCTCTCAACACCACTTTGTTTAGTCTCTGCTCTTTTATTCTCTTAATAGAATTTCGTTTCATACTGCAAGTGCCCTTCCCTTGAGTCAGGGTCGTAACACTGACACATGGTTTGTCTTTACAGGCAGTTCTTAAATTCATCAGAAAGAACTTAGCTCCTTTCACAGCTGCATCCCTGATGGATTGTTGGAAAAACCCTTTATTACTGACTTATCGATGTTAGTTATATGATCAATTTCTAACTTTGCTGTTGGTGTATTAGATGGAAAGAAACCTGTGCCCTGTGGTAATGACTTTATTCACATTTGTAGCCTCTGAATTGATGGCTTATTAGGAAGTTAGACCCAAATGCAACCATAAAAGATGTTATGGTAGCATAAAGGAGACTGTAAAAGAAAGAGGATACGTGACAAAAATGTTGCTGGCAGACAGAAAAAGCTATAACAAGAAAATGTTGTAAAAATGATCCTCCAGGAAAAGAGCAAGGCTGTTGTTGAATTTATTCAATGTAAAATTAACCTGTTTTTAAGGAGTTAAAGGGAAAATTAAATTGACAGAAATTGGTAAAAGGGGCAGCTGTGGTTCAGGAGGTAGTAATCCACCAATTGGAAGATTAGCGGCCCGATCCCCAGCTCCTCCAGTGCACATGCTAAAGTATCCTTGAGCAAGATACTGAACCCCAAATTGCTCCCAATGGCTGTTCTATCTATGTGTGAGTGTGTTAAAGCTGTGTAGCAGGTGGCACCTTGTACACTAGTCTCAGCCACCAGTGTGTGAATGTGTGTGTGAAAGGGTGAATGTAACTTGTGGTGTAAAACAAAAAAAGCACTTTGAGTAGTCAGAAGACTAGAAAGGCGCTATTCAAGAGCAATTCCATTAACCATTTTCCAAAAATAGAAATTACAAAATTACAACTATTTATTTCCATGTATATTATGTTATATTTAGGCTACTTTTACATGTTGTTGTTCCAGATCTGGAAAGCAAATGAAAATTAAAGTATTGAAAAATTAAGGGTGACTTAAGTATTTTCCAGCCTGGATCCTATTTACACATACTTTTTGTGTCTAAGTGACTAATGGGAACATCAGCTTTTGAAACTGGTCTGGTATTGAGCAAGAAAGGCAGCAATGTAATCCCTGCAGACAAGTGAGCACCGCCAATTTACTCCACTTAAAGTGCTCATTTTTGCCACTGACAGGCTCAGATTGTTATCGTAAGTGACTGACAACTTACAGAAACAATTTGTCATAAAACTGTTGAAGTATAAAACTGTAGAACGACTTCACAAGTCACACAAATAACGTCATCAAAAAAGACAGGAGTTGCTGAATAAAACGCATCTGGTTAGATAACGTTACGTCTGTGGATGGAACATGGCTAAGTGGTGACGTATATATCTTAAGAGACAAGTGATGTAGTTCACTTAACAGTCTCACACCATATTAAACACAAACCAGTGGCGGCTGCTGGTCTTTCAAACAGGGGAAGCTCACTTTAAGTTTACATCATAAAATTTGTCATATTGTAGCGAGGCAGTAACTTATAAAAGGAACATTTAGTTGGTTTTTCAACCACACTCATGCCATAGAACCACAGCAAAACACACCTCAAAGATTTTCACATGGGTTTAACGGTGAAAATGAGCTATATCGCTCATGGAAATAAGGAACTCCGGACGGCGCTCTGTCAGAAGACTGGGCTGAGCCAAGTGACGATTTTGTCGCATTTATCCAATGACCGTCTCGCTTTGCTGCATGAAAAAAACCCGCTCAGCGCTGTCTCATAGAAATGCTTGAAGGCTCCACTGTGCTGACATGAGAATGTATGACAGGGAGGTCGCGTTTGAAAACTGGTGATAAACAGCTGACGTTTGAACATCATAGTTGTAATGTGAAACACATCCTAGCACACATGTAATGCAATGTAAATTCTTATTTTAATGTAAATTCAATAGTGCATATTTGACAATTTCTTCTTTGAAATTTTAGGGACGTTCAGCCTCCCTTGTTGTCTCAGAGCAATCGCCCCTGCTACAGACATAGACCTTTTTGTTTAGTGTAAGGTTGTTTTTGTTTAACCAGAAACAGCCCCAAAATCACCATCAAACACATCAGACTTCATTTGAATGAACAGTAATTTCAGTGTGAATAGAGCCAGCATATTTTTACATCTGTCTGGGTGAATTAAAGGGTTTATTTCAACCAAACTGTGATGAACTGGTGACTGTTGGAACAGGGGAGGACAAACAAAGATGGCTTTTGTGAGTTTGACTTTGTTTCTGTTGACTTGATGATTTTAAAATCCTTAGATCCTTAGTTTTTAAGATGGAGTCTGGGGAGTTTGATAGTGATTTTGGGGCTGTTTCTGGTTCAACAAAAAGGATCTTACTCTTTAATAAAGCAGTCAACCACTGAAGGATCCTTTCCATAATGTTGTTAGACAAAAAGAATACTAACCTGGGCCCGTCAGTGGCTTCTAGTGGCCGTAAATTGAAAGCCGACAGCGATTATATTGCAGCCTGTTTTGCCACTGCTAGCTGCAGCGCTCTTGGTCAATACTGGACCAGTTTAAAAACTTGTTGCTCCAATGAGACACAGGCACAAAAACATGGGGTCCAAGTTGAAAAATACAGAAGTTACCCTTCAAGTCGGACCAACTGATCTCTATTAATAGTTTGCTGATATTTAGATGTTGAGAAAGTGTCGTGTTGGATATTTTTTACAATCAGGCAACCTAAAGGTTAACTATTAGTAACATCTATAAACCCATGATAAAAATATGCTTATTAGAGAGTGTTGTCGTCTTTTCTATACTTCCATTTCCTTTTCCATGTTTATTTAACCAAAACAGCAGGACTGCATTTGCCTTTTTACTCATTACATGACCGAAAGGACGACACAAACATGTAAAAGAGTTTCGTTTTCATGGTCCGCACAGCGTTTTCAACCCACAGTTTTCTCTTACATTATAACACTGTTGTAAGTAAACACTGCAGTAGCGAGATTGTGTCAAACGAGGGAAGGAAAGAGCAGTTCTGTGTGTGTATCCATCCATTCATCTACAAATGGGGAAGACACCGAGAGAGAAAACACTGTCTAAAGATAACAGGCTAAAGTCAACAGCGGTACTGTCGACTGTGAAAGCAGGAAACTCTCCCGTCCTCCAGCCGCCCCCCCCTTCTGTCTCTCTTTACACACACATATGGTAGAGCACAGCAGACAGGAGATGAGAGGAGAATAGCAGGATGGATAAGAGAATAGAGAAGGGGAGGATAGGACAGGAATACAGGATGTGAGTCAGGATGGAGGGAAGGATCTGCAGGATGGAAAAAAAACACAATGGAAGAGTGGAAGACACTGAAGGATAATAAAACATGAGAGAAGTGAGAGGAAGTTAGAGACAATGTGGGTGGAGGAACGGCAGGAAATATCGCCTTTGTCCTGACAGTCATGGAGATTTATGTTCATTCTCGAGGATTCCAGCTCTTTTGAAGATAAAAGTCCCATTTATTTTTAACAACTGATGCTTTTATCCAACTATATCTGCAGCTCTGAGTTGATTCCTGATAAAAGAGGGGTTGTACTTGGACAACCGGAGGATAGGTGAATGGTGAATGTGGAACTAGTGCATACACTGACTTACAGAACAGAGAAGGATGTGAGAGCAAGACTAACGTAAAGAGAAAAAGACCATTAAAAAAAACCATATAATACCGTCTGACGTCTGACCTGTCCAGGCGACTTGGGTCACAGGATAGGGGGTGTGCTCCTGGCTTGCTATTGGTCAGCGCCTCCCAGATGGTCACCTGGATTCAAAGAGGAGGAACAGGAACACAGGAAGTCAGAGAGCGAGCACAGGAAGTGGGTAGCGGACAGAGATGGCGGTGCATGTAAAACAACAGCATCCTCTGTGCAGGCCTTTTCCTGTTAATGTATTCTGAAGAACCTCTCACACACAGCTCAGACACTACTGATGATGATTTATGAGCTGACTGAATGTGAGCTAGATCGATCCTGGCCCTGGTTCTTTAGTACACACTCCCATTTTCAACACTACTATTGATACTGCTATTAATATTGACAAACACCTGTTAAAATCAAGATTCACGTTATGCTACTACACTATTAATGCACATCATACCACTTGGACTCAGGAGAGACTCATTTAATTCCTTAATGACTTTGTGTTTAATCAAATAATCCAAAACTCGCTGCAAAGCTGCCGCAGGGTGACCGATTCATGGGTGAAATTTTTGTCTTGATTTTACTTCTGGGTTCAGTTCTGGGTGAAACAATTAACTTTTGGACGTTGGATAATAAATATATTAAAGGAACAGAGTGTTAATTTAAGGAGATTTTATGGCGTCCAGCAGTGAGGATTTCAGATTGCAACCAGTTTCTTAGGTTGTTTTTTAGTTCAATCATTCATGTTGTTTCCTGTTTTACTTTGAAACTCACATCTCATCTAGTTTCAGATCACTTCACTTCCTGCCTCTGTGTGTTTTCCCTCCCTTTTGATGATTTCACCTGTGTCTGATTGTCTGTCCCGCCCCGATTCGCCTCACTTGTGTCTCGTTATCCTTCCCCTCACCAGAGTATTTAGTGTGTGTCTTGTTCTCTCTCAGTGCCAGTTCGTCTTTGTGCATTTTGTTTCCCTGCGTCCTTTTCTTGTTTTTTCTCACCCCTATTGGACTTGTTTGCCTCCACTGATTGTCCCTCTGTGTTGTGGACCTACCTACCAGGTGAGTTCACTTTCACCTGGTTCACCAATTGTTACAAGAAGGCTTTTACCAGGAGCTGTGTTATTCACAGAGATTTCTTCCTCTTTGAAACAAATAAACCCCGTGATTAAAACCGGTAGAAACACTGAATAAAGCAGTTTCATGTTACAAATCAGTGTTTGGCATGTCGGAGACGACTGTTAGCACCAGCAAATGTGTGCTCACCCTTCTTCTCTGATAACTTAAGATCCAGACGTTCAGGAGGTCACTTCCTTTCTAAATTAAACAGACCAGGTGATTTAAACACTGCTTAAACACCGAATTAAGCAATTTCACGTACAAATCAGTGTTGTTTTTAATACTGCTTGTTGCAGAGGGCCTGCTAACTAAGGTGGCTGACGAGAAAAGGTGAATGGTCCAATCCAGAGCCAGAGATTGGTTTGTCCATTCTGGGATACTGTAGAGACATGGCAATCTACATAAACAAGGATGTGCACATTCCAAGGTAAGAAAGACACAACTCTTATTTTCAGGTGATTATACACTAAAGAAAACATACTTATTTTATTATACTCCTTTCTACCAATATACCCCTCCAAATCTTGCACACTGGACCTCTAACTAAAATGAAAATAATAATTTAATTGAATTTTTTAAATGTTTTAATTCTCTGATTTTGAATTTAATTTTAATTGTAATTTAGATTGTATGTCCTGAATTAACTTTGTTTTACAATATATTATCCGGGGCGCCCATTAGCTCTAGCTGGTAGGGCAGGTGCCCCATGTACAACAGCCCTGTCCTTGCCACAGCAGCAGCAGGCTCAGTTTCAATTTATGGGCCCTTGCTGCATGTCATCCCCCCTCTCTCTGCCCTCACTCACACCAAAACAACTGTCCTGTCAATTAAAGGCAAAAATGCCCTAAAAAATGTCTTTGAAAATAAATTATCTGAGTTCCACAAGCATGAAGTAGCCCAAAAATGATCACTTTAAACGTGCTGTCTGACCAAATTATTTGAACAGCACATGGTTATTACAGGATTTTCAGTTCTACATCGGACCGCAGACCTTGTGTGGACAGGTCGGGTCAGGCTGCAGAATAAGCTTGTCATATGTGCAGGGGTTGGGTGCTTTATTGCACGTCACAATGTAGAGGTGGGAGCAGGTCTGGCAAATCAGACCCCTGTAGGACTCTTGCACGTGGTAATTGTAAGATTCACGGTTTTGGATCAGGCTGCAGATCTTGTGTCGATGTGTCAGGTCATGCTGAGGATCTACTTGGACCTATTTGCAGACCAATGCAGGACTCTGGGGCAGGGGAGTATTCCAGTGTAGAAGTATGAGTTGGTTCTTATAAAATGTATATTTCCTTATTGTTCCACACACTGAATACTGCAAGCTCGCAGAAACTGTGATCAGGTGACATCTATGTTGAATGCGGACTACTTTTTTTTTTTTTTTTTTTTTTGCTCTGTATGTTTTCGTCACATTCTCTCCTTACTGTTTGTCAGTAAGTTTAATTTCTTGTCAACCTTACTATAACAAAAAGGCTTCAACTTTGAATAAACTGTCATGCCTCTGCAAGTTAGATTTAATACTGTAGTAAAATTAAAGGAAATGGTGAATGAAGGAGGTAAAATTACAGCCTTATGTTGTGTTTTAGAAGGTGACAGGCGATTTGTACAGTAGTTAATGCTGTATGTTTTACATGCAGCGTCAGCAGTGTTGTCCTTTAACACCTGTCCTGCTTCCAAATTAGAGCTATAATTAAAAATGTCACCTTTTTCATCACAGTGAAGCAGTACAGCAGCTCAGGACAGCAGGCTGTGGAGGATGACTGTTCAAACTACAGCACAAATCCTCAGCTGCAACCTTGCCTCTGCCTCCTCTACATTCCCCTGCTGTATCCAAGCTCAAAACACTGAGGATGTTCTCTGACCTGTCTCACCGAGCCTATTTATACTTCTCTCTCTGTACCTCTGGAAGAAGGCCAAGGACTATCAGGACCAGGATCTCTGAGATTTCAAAACAGCACCTATCCTGAGGCAGTGTTGAATATAATGGGTCTGGGCTCCACACATCACCGGCAATTTATTCTGCTCATTGATTTTGTTTCAGTATTGATTGTTTATATTTTGAAACTGGAGCTTTTTTACTACTTCAGCGTGTCTATTTGTCTGGTCCTGGCTGACTTATTGGTGAATTTACTGCTGTAATTTGTCCTGTCTATTTCATAGGGGGAATATTGGGCACCTCGGTTGATATGGCAACATGGCTTTGTGAACCTTGAACATCATGTAAAACTTTTGCAATCTGTCTTCATTCAGTACTTCAGGAGGAGACACTAGAGGAATATTTTTATTCACAGGTAACCGTAACTACGCACGGCAGGTCTCTCTCAACATATTAAAACCATGTGCATGTTACTGCAGTAAGAGAGATACTCAAGAATTTAGAGTATGGAGGATATAAATATTTAGCTTTCCCAAAAACAAGAGAGAAACTGCCAGGAATGGATAGAGAGCGTTTGTGTACTCTGATGCAGTTTTTCCCAACTGGTGGGTTGCGGGTCCCCTCTGAATGGACAGCAAGTGACTCAGAACGAATGTCAAGTTTGTTTAAAAAACAAACAAAAAAAAAAACACTTTTTGAAGTACAGTGAATTTCTACCACATAGCTTTTATTTTGAAGTGCCATTTCCTGCTGTAGAGTAATTGACAAATGGACAGCTTGTTGACAGAGACAGCAAACTAACTTAATGACATGGCTAAACTCAAGTATGACGCTGAATGTATTAAACTGTGTGGACCCTGAACCATGAACCAAGGAGAAATCTGGACCTCATGGCTGGACCATTCAGGAACCACTGCTCTAATGTGAGCTGCAAAATTAGCATGATGTATATTTCTCTTTTTTTATTGTGTTGTTGCTGGCTGTAACTTTTTCTTATGCTGCTGTCTTGGACAAGTCTCCGCTGAGAAAGAGTTTGTTGATCTCAGCAGGACTTGCCAGGTTAAAAATGGGTTTAATTAAAACAAAATAAAAAAATAATGTCTGGCTTATTAGTTTAGTTTATTTACTTTATTAATCCCCGAGGGGAAATTCAATGTTTTCACTCTTGCTTGTCAATTACACACAGGTCCAAAAGACACACACACGCACAAACAGGACCTATACATGCACAAAGTGGAGAGATGTCAGAGTGGGGGGGCTGCCCTTGGTGAGGCGCCCCGAGCAGTTGGGGGGTTCTGTGCCTTGCTCAAGGGCACCACGAGGCCCTTGAGGAGGTGAACTGGCACCTCTCCAGCCACCAGTCCACGCTCCATATTTTGGTCCGGACGGGGACTCGAACAGGCGACCCCCCGGTTCCCAACCTAAGTCCCTATGGACTGAGCCACTGCCTCCCCACCAATTACCATTACAGTGGTAAGTTGGCCATTCAAGGCCAAGGAGCATTTCATTAGCAATGTACAGGTAGCTACAGGTTAGTTTTAAAAAAAAAAGCTTAACTACTTTATTGCCCAAATTATCATTTGTATAGCAATTAATCACTTTGTTAATTTGGGAAATTGGGGGAAAAAATGCCTCGACGGTGAACGAAGAATCCAAAAAAGATATTTTTGAGGACTTGAAGTAAAAGGCGACCAGCAGCAAACCTACATCAAGATGTCAAACTTTCACACAATCCAAGTCTTATTTATCCAGTCATATGCCCAATACATCACAAATGCATGCATTTTCAATGAAAATGTGTTGTCTATGCATGTAGTGTGCTTGTGATGCACGAGAATTTGACTGTACAAATAAGACTTTGATTATACTGCAGGTGTTGTGTGACAGTTTGTAAATGGGTAATTCTAAATAGTTTTTCTGTTGTCAAACATGGACCCCCATGACATCAATTAATCAAGACTGTTAGCCTGTTCTAGATCCTTCGTTAACCATTAAGGCATGCAGGAAAAACAGTTTTCTTTCCAATGTCAGTGTGACACAGGGTGAGTAACTGACATATAAATGATCATTTGGAGGGCGAAGCATTCCTTTAATTAGCTGGCTAATTATCGCTGATTGAGTGACATCGTCCAGTGACAGCTGCCATTTCAGATGACAAAATGAATGGTCACAGCAAGAAAAGATAAGCCTGCTTTTGTCTGTCTCTGTCTGAAATGATTATTGCCAAATTACTGACATTTACAAGTGGTACAAATGCAACTGTTACCATTGTAAACTGCATGTGTGCCATGCAAGAATGGGAGGCTTGACAGAAGCTTGGCACACAGTCAACTAAACAAGGTCTTGTTTTGAGATGTCTGACAGGTGCTCCTTTAACTTCAGAACAGGAGATTATCACTTGGTCGCGTAACAGTCAACCCACCTGATCATATTCGGAGCCGGCCTCTAGCAGACTCTGCTGTATGGCGAACTGCAGCAGGTCCTCCTCCTCCTCCCTCATGCTGTCTCTCTGTTTGCCCCCTAGCATGGAGTATCCAGGCGGGGGCTCAAACACACATGGGGGAATCTCTCCGGCTCGACATGACACTGCAGCATACAGGGGGAAGGCAAAGGGCAAGAGATGGGGATGAGGGTTATCTGAAGGAGATCAGACTAAAGGAAAAGAGCAGGAAAGGAAAAACTGAAGCATAACTTCTGAGTGAAAGGAAGAGAAATCTCGAGTTAAATAAGTTGTATCAGGTTATTGTCCTGCCATACTCTTATTGCCAAAATATTTTTACAACTCAGCTGCGTGTGTTCTCACAGGACTATAACTCAAGTCGGAGCATTTTTGCAAGATAATATCAAGGATTTCCAGAGAGGTTCTCTCTGAGCGGTCACACAGTAAATTGTGTCTTCCCTCCGTGTGGCTGCAGATTTAAACGTGGCTGTTGGGATTCAGATCAAGTGATGGGTTGATGAAAGTGAGCCATAATCTCACACACTACACAGAGAACACAACCTTGCGTCTAACGTCAGTGATAAATAGTACTCATAACTTTATCACGCAACTGTAAACTGTTTGTGGACTGCAGTGTGGGCCGGTTCAGCAGCGGTGGAGATTTATACAGCAGCTTGTTGGAAAGAATCGGCAGGAAATGCAGTTGGGGTGAGACACAGCTGTAATTTTATTAACTGAAGAAGAAGATGTAAGAAAAGATGACATTGTAACACAGCAGGAAACACTGAAGAGTATATTTGTTCTTACTGGTGGAGCTGGAGCTGGAGACGCTGGAGGAGTCACTGCCCGGAGATGGGGTGTCTGTCCTCGGAGGGTCCCTCTGTGCATCCCCCTCCACCCCCACTTCGTTGTCAGCACGGACACCCGTCCCCTCCTCGCAGCCGTTCAGATTGCTGAAAGTGATCCTGGCATTCAGGATGTGGTAGAGAGGGATCTCTGCGGTGGTGGAGAGAAATGAAGCAGAGGATGGCATTTTTATTGTTATTATTAAGTTTGTGTCTTTGCATCAGTCTCATCATCTAGTTAACCATGCATGCCCTTATATCAATTCTTTTTTAATGTTTCCTGTCTTTCTTACTCACTTCATCCCCCTGTCTTCATTCCTTCCCATCCATCTCTGTATCTATTTAAATTTCCCATCATCCCCTTTATTTAAGGAGCCATCATTTTAACCTCCCTCCCTCCACCCTTCCATCCGTCTCACTCTCCCAGCTCTCACCGATCTTGACAGGGAAGCCGGGCGGCAAACGCAGAGTGATGAAGTCACGCAGCTTAGCGAACAGGGCGTTGGAGATTGCCATGAGATCAATGATAGGCACCACTTGTTCTGCCAGGGAGAGAGGATGGGACTCGCACAACCACAGCTTGGCTTTAAACCTGGCAACGAGAACACACACACACACACTCTGAGGACACTGATAAGACGACCAGTCATAGAGTTTGCTGATTAAAATTACCAAATACATTTCTGGCTTCAGCATAATTGAAGCAATTTATGTCCTCATTCAAGTGATTAGCTCTTTGGCCAGACGTACACAAAGACATCGATTACATCAGCCAACAGCAAGCAGCCCGCAAGCTGCTGAGTTGTGTTCAAATTGAAGCCAGTCAATGATTATATTTTAACATGTCCAATAATGAACACAGTATTGAGAGGCAGCTCAGAAACCTCAAACAGTTCATGCTCACAATGTCCTGCCACTTTTTATTAAGTGCCAGGGAAGAATGAAACTGACGATTGAAAACGACAGACAGGCCCACAGTCAGTTAGAGGAACACAGGGCAGATGATTGGACAGTAAGTTGGCAATTGGATGAGAGAAACCGGACGCTGGAAGCCTGTATCGTTAGCTACATTACAAACATTACATCTTCAATATATCCTGACAGATTTTGTGGTGTTCATTTCATTTTTCGTGTCTTTTTTTGGTTAAACAGAGTAGATATGATGTGTCATGATCTGTGTGAATAAGTGTGTGTTTGTTTCCCACTGTCACGCTTTCCTAACCCTCAGGATCACTGTGGTCAGCTGTCATAGACGGCTGATTTTTACCCTGCCTGTGTGTATGTGTCTATGTAAGCCTGTCTACTCTCTGTCCATCAGTTTGTCAGCTCTGGCACTTGGCGGTGAGTTTGGAGGGCGACTTCGCTGCATGCATGGCCGCCCGTCTGTTTTCCTGTCTGCCTGCGTCACCTCTGGGTCTTGGTGGTGAGCTGGCACGGGTGGCCGATGTCCCTCTGAGTCGGTGACGAGCTGGGGTTGAAATATTCCTCGGCCGTCAGCGCTGCGGGGTTGGTCACCGCAGGACACGACATCTGGGTCACCAGGGCCTGCAGGAAGTAAATAATGATTCAGGGTTTTTTTTATCCTGGTTTAACCACATATGACCATTTTAAAGAGAGTAACGCTTTCACTGATCCAGAGGGACTGATCAATACCCGTGACTCAAAGATTACTCTATAGAGTAAAAAGATCTCTGGCTTTTCAAACTCACTTTCCTCGCTTTTCTGTTGAGGAACAAAAACCTCACCACCCACTGGGACTTCAAGGCTTTCCTCTTACCTTCTGACATTTTCAACAGCTCGATGAAAGAGAAAGCTTTGCTCAGAAGCCAAAAGTTGAGAAGCAGTTTTCTTATTCCAGTATTTTACGTCATTACAGTAGATGCGTCTGTTGGTTCACCGCTCTAATTAGTAGCTCACTGTCGACTGTTAAATATGACTTTGGTAAACCTTTCAAAGGCCCACCACCATTACTGGAGGAGGTAGAGGCTGCGTAAGACTTGTGAAAAGAAGAGAAATGTTGTTTGCATTCTCCTTCCAACTGCAGTCAATTCGTCACAATCCATTTAAGGTTTGGCATAATTGAACCACTGCAGCTCTACAGTTGCATAAACTATCTGCAGAGCGTACGTCAAGACCACAAAAAAAAAAAAAAACCCTCTTCTCTGTGCTGTGTAGGGAGGATAGAGAGACACGAAGTTGAAAAAGAGCAGAGGTGACAGTGAGGGGTAACAAGTGAAAAGGCAGAATAGAGAAAGAGGAGAAGGAAGGAGGTATGAGTCATAGAGGCTCTCCAGCAGAAACAAATTAAAAAACCATAATCAATATTTGAGAGCAGGTTGGAGCATCTGACTTATTGTTTTACCGTGCAGGCACGCTTTCCAGTTGACACAGCGGACAAGGATCATACACTCACTGTCCATCCAAGGAGAGGACGTGATAGCAATGATGCTAATATTGAGGATAATGATTTTTTTATGAGCACCGGAACCCATTAATCACCGCTTTCAGGCGAAAACATCCTTGTTCTCATCTTAAACAGTTTGTTTTTGATTTATTAGACCCATAGTACAAAAACAATAATCCTTCATTTACAGATCACACTGGAAAATCACATTAAATGGAATTTCGTGTTACAACATCTAAAATAAACTCTCCACTTACCCCGTTATTAGGTCCCATGTGTTGCTCAGCAATCCCAAGGAAGTTCTGCAGTGGAGTCTTCCCACCTGCTCGGGGACACAAAGCAGTGATGAGTTAGACGAGAGAATGTAGTTACACAATGTAAAAACTCAAAGCGTCCTGTTAGTCACAGCTTTAAAAACCCTCCTGAGTGTCGGTACACTACAGAGCACCCAAAGCTGGCTTTAGTTGGCGCTCGTTTATCAAGAGATGATGAAGCACAGGCTCATTAATCTCCTCTGTGGCGTCTGTGGTGTCATTCTGATCTACAGTGTTCCGCTCAAGATAACTTATTGCATTTTGCACTGTGGTCTTGTCATCGACTTCGAGCCGGTATGAAATGAACAAAACCACAATGCACTGAACTGAATTGAAGTGAGGTAAATAGCCAAGTTATTTTTTCCTTTTAAGTCATCATTTTGAAGTAAACACTGATTGCACAATGTAATGGCAGCAGATTAATGACACCATCAGCGTCTGACTGGTTCCCAATAAGCCTAATATTCGCTATGAAATCTTGTCTGCCACTGGGTACGATCGCCAAGGAAAATGAAGACTTCGATTTACGGCAGAAAGGGGTGTGGTTGGTGTGCAACCAAAACAGGGCCAGGATAGTGCTTCTGTTTCCCTAGGATGGTGAAGGCATAACCTGCCCTAGGGCCCAGTCACACAGAATGCATTTTAGCAGCTTGAGGCGGCTTTTTGTAATTGTTATTAATGAGAATGGAGCTTTTGCTTGCAGTTTTTGCATTGCGACGTGCTTTGTGTTTCTGTGCTCTAGGCACCTGCCATTTTTGCCAGAGCGATCTGAATCCCTCAAGTTGAAAAAGCTTCCACTCATAGTGTAAAAGCACCCCAATCGAGGAGAAACTGGCGGTAGCGGTTGCTGGATACCAAGAATTATACAACCCCACGATAGACAGCAGGTTGTCAAACTGTCCCCGAGTCATCCTAAAATATGCCTGGAAACGGCCATCATGGAGGCACAGCTCCTGGACTAACTGGTGGTACTCCCTCTGATCCACCCTCTTTTTTTAGGGTCTCATGTGCCCACACAGATCTCCGTTTCCCTGTGCCCAACAAACTATATGCTGACAGCCTCTCACCCTCAACCAGAGCTACAGCCAGTACCCTCTGCCTGAACATTTTAGTAACTAGCTACTAATTACTGTGAAAAAAGTCAGTGGAAGTTCCTTGCAGTTTCAATTCCCAGTCGCAGAAATGGCAGCTAGTGGAACAACTGAAACAGCTATAGAAAACACAACGTAGTGTGTCCTGTGTTGTTGGTACTAGGGTTTGAAAAGACGCCTGTTTCCACTTCAAGCAGCAATATGAATGTCCTCCACTCCACCTGAGAATACATAGTATTATATAGGGTATGCACATATACACACATGTGCATCATGTGTAAGTTACTGTTATTATTATACTGTGAATGCATTAAAACAGGAAGTTTGTTAAACAAGCAAACACCTATGTGATAAAGGTTGACTCTTTGAAAATGACAAGTGCTTTGATGAGCCTGTAGGGAACTTCAGACTGCAGCAGCCAGAGAAGTGAGAGTAGGGTCTTGGAAGAAAGATAGCATTTTGGGGGGTGTCAACCTGTCTTCTTTAGATTTTAAAGACCACCTCAAGGCATGTTTTGAGACGTATAGAGATACTGCTTGGAATAATAATTTGTGTCTGATATGGTTTTTCACCCCCAAAAGTTACCATGTTAAAGATTCTTAAACCTTAAACCTACACCCTTTTCATCATTTAAACATCTAGAATCTGTGAATATGCAAGTATCAGTCCTCTCAAAAAATCACAACATGTCTCCCACTCCTCAGTGTGAGTGCACTGGAGATTTCACACATCATGGGAGTTTCCACATCACACTTTAACTGTAAATTGCACAAGTAAGACCACGATTAATTTCCAAACTAGGTGTGAGGTCACAAAATCCTGCTCACATGTACAGATATTTAAAGTAATAATGGAGAAACGTTCCATTCTTTGGTCCAGACCTTTGAATCCGGCTACTCCGTCCAAATTTAGGTTGATTTGTCTGGCAATTGTGACATGAAACAGCGTTATCTCGGTTAAAATAGAAAATGACTAATGACTACCACAGTAGGCTTAGGTAGCCAATCAGCACCACAGGCTGGACTGAGAGGTTGTCAAGTGGTGCGCTGGAGCCAATACAGAAATAATGGCTAGTGCTGTAGACACAATAAATGCTGCTATCGAGGCTGTTCTAGTCATGTATTCTCAAATACACCTGACATCGTTTCCACTTTTAAATCCCAAACTAAACAGGTATGCTGTTATACACATTAGCGTGGACCTAGAATGATGTTAAATTTAGGCCAATATGACGGTTGTTTAGGCCGTGATTGGTTGGGGAAAACCAATCTTTTCCATGGAAATTGGTCAAGGTAGATGAAATGTCAGACTGAAGATGGAAACAAAGTGTCACTATTTGACAATTCTGTCTGATTCATTTCATTTTCTGTAACTGCTTATCCTGTTAGGGGTTGCGGAGGGGCTGGAGTCTATCCCAGCTGACATTTGGTGGGAGGAAACTTTTCCTCTTTAGCAGATGAGATGTGAAGCTTTCTGTAGAAAATCATTCTGCACAGTGAAGCTCTAAGTGAAGTACCAATAAGTAAAACACATTTTTTAATAGAGGGGGACTTAAAATTTCCCCATTAAAAATGTATTCTCATGTATTTCTCTACAACTTTCAGAATTAATGACTAAATAAGCATCGATGAAAGTAAAAAAAACGTCTTAGGGACTAGTTTTGAGAATCTCTCAAAGATTCAGCCAATGTGCTTCGTTCGGATGATGTAGGTGGGATTTAGCCCAAAATGATTGACAGTGACTAAACAACCCACAAACTGTCATTACATTTTCATGCATGTGTTGCTACGCCCTGATGGGTATGTGACATCACCTGAGCCCTGTCCACTTCAAACCAGCTGGAAAAGCAAAGAGGAAAACACAAATCCACAAGTCTCCAGTGTGAAATAAGCTGTTCCAAATGTTACAGAGAATAATGAGTTTGTGTAGGATACAATCACTCATAGTAAAGAGCTGACTGAGAACATAAGATTTATCACACAAAGAAGGAACCCTTTGTTTTTAGAGTGCCATGGGAATACCAGCAGCTGCTGCTCATTTAGAAATGAGAGCGATGTGAGCAGCAAAGAAAACATGACCAGCTTGTTAGTGTGTGGCTTGTACTTTGTGACAGAGCCGATGCTGTGGTTGTCCTCACTAACCAGAAACTGAATGAGCGCTAAAAGCAATGCAGAGGTCCATCAGTTAGTGTTAATGACAGTGGTGTCGTGTCGTGGTGTGATTTATAAGACAACATTTTGACCTTCGGCCCACTGATCTGTCTGCAGCTGCTGCTTGACTCAAGATACAGTATATGTGTTTCTCTTCTGATGCCCAAAAGTTTTTTTACAATGTTGACAAAATGATAAGTAGCACAAGAGAAAGGCAAATGGAGTGAGTCACTCATTCAGAAGTCTAGTGTAGTTCTCCCAACAATACCCCCCCCCCCCCCCCCCCTCCCCCCCATATTAGTACAGATGGGGATTGTGACCTGGGAGAGTGGAGCTCTCTGAGGAACATGTGATGGTTGATCCTTGCTGACAGCGACAGTCTGCAGAGGGACGCCTGCTAATCCAGTTTGATTTACGATCTGAACCAGAAAACGAGCCGCCGAGAAAACGTTACAGGCTGTTAGCCGGAGTCACAGAGTGATCTCATCGAGCTCAGGTGAGAGGGATTACTCATCATCAGTGGCTCTTTTATCAGACATGGCGTGGTGCTTGGGCTGAGGGTTACAGAGAGGATAATGGAGAAATTCAGCTGCTGCAGCTGTGACGCACCTGGAGATAAAGAACACCTTGACTGCCTGAGAGGTGACGATGTCTGCGGCACTGAAGTATGGCTGACAAGATAAAGTGAGTTACCTTTTGTCTTGTTCTTGTTCTGGTCTGACAGATGGTCAGTTCTGGTCCTGGTGATCAGCTCCACATTGGATGCTGCGTACACCTGAGAGAGGAGGAGACCATTAACTCTTGTGCTCTGTTGACACCGACTTCACTTCCTTGATGTTTGGGACCCTACTGCCAAATAAACAATATGTTATGCCACAAACTGGGTTTACAGGTTTGGTGAATGTAACAAAACACAGAAATGAGCATGAAGCATTGTTATTGCACCGAATAAGGAAACACTTCATGCTTGCAATGTAAATACGGACTCTCTATGGACAAATATAGTATTTTCCTTGTTTGCCGAAAAGGCATTCACAGACAAGGAAATGTGCAAAATGTTATCCTACATATTGATGAACCTTTGGTGAATTAGACCCCAGAGAAGTCTTAATCCCTAGACTCCAAATAGATTTATTGGGATCTGGGAGCTGCATTGTTGTATAACAAGTAGTAGTAGTGGTAGTAGTATAACAAAAGATTGTCCTTTTTATTTTATTTTGTTTTATTTATTTTTATTGATCTTTACTTGCAGCTTGCGTATATGTCATGTTTACTATTTTATGTTGGCGTGATGGCACTGGAAAATGTTTTGTTTAAAATGTGTCTGAATAATCCCACGAGGGACGGGCTGCCTTAGGCAGCCAGACACGAAAATTTCATTTCATTTCATTTCATTTCATTTCAGTACTGTCAACAACAATCAAAGATATGGACCAGAAGGAAATACATTGTATTGAACCATGTTTTACAGCGGGGGTCTCTGACACCCCATAACAGTGATTATGTCTAGGTTAAATCAACTACAAGAGGATGATTATTATATCTGATCCAGCTTTATTTCTCATGCAGATTATGATATAACACTTGTAAATTTATGAATTGAAAATAAAGTAACTAGAGACCATCTTGCGACAGGATTACTACAGCGATCTGCACCTTAAAAGGTTGGGGAAATCGGGGCCCCTATTTCCAGCCCCCTTGGTCGGACTACAACATATTCGAACTCAGCCTTCATTCTGATCTCAACTACACAACTGCAAAGTTTCATGTCTGCATCTTGCATGGCTGTGACACTATTGAAGTGATACAATTTGTCCACAGACTTATAACCACCTGGCAAAATCCTAGAACTGGATGTCAACAACTTACAATTAAACAGAGACAAGACGGAGGTTCTGATAATTGCTTCAGATAGTAAGTCTTCAAAGGTTGCCCAGAGTATTGGATCCCTCTCGTCAGCTGTACGGACAGATTTTAGGAATCTTGGTGTCATTTTTGATCAGGCCATGCCTTTTTGATCATCGTGTTAAATCATTGACTTGGACTTGTTTTATTTAGCTAAGAAATATTGCAAAGCTCAGGTCTGTGGTGTCTCGACCTGAGCTAGAGATTATTATCCATGCTTTTGTGTCCTCCTGACTGGACTACTGTATCTCTCTTTTACCTGCCTGAGTAAAGCTTCTCTGAACCAAATAATCCAGAACGCTGCTGGCTGTTAAGCAGGTCCAGCAGGTCAACCCACATCACTTCCATTTTAGTTTCTTTACACTGGCGTCCCATCAGGTTCAGGATTCATTTAAAGATACTCATTCTCACGAACAGAGCCCTCGACAGTCAGGCACCTGTATACATCAGTGATCCATCCATATATTGTCAGAAGGTCCCTAAGGTCTTCAGAGCAGTACCTACTGACTGTCCCCTGCTTCAGACTCAAAACAAAAGGTGATTGTGCCTTTGAAGTCGTGGCTACAACTCTATGGATCTCTCTTCCATTAGGTTTTAAATAACAACTGGAGACCCGTCTTTTCAAAATGGTCTTTGAAATTCACCCTAAATTGTCAGGTGCTTGTTCCCTGGTGCGTTTCTTTTTGGGTCCTCAGTAGCCTATATTTGCTCTATGTTTTACTTTCTTTTTGTTGCTTTGTTTTAATTGTTATATTGCCTTTTTTAGTGATTTGCATGTTTTATGATTTGATTGTGTCATTGTAATTTGTGAAGCACTATGTGAATTTTGTTTCTGTGAAAGGTGCTATATCAAATAAATTAATTATTATTATTAATTATTAAAATATTCAATTCGGCTTCTGTGGTAGTTATGGCCACAATTGGTGAAAATAAGACCAGCTGGTAATGTCGCAGACAGCTTTGCTATTTACTGAATTTTATTGACTGTTTCAAAATGCAGTGCAGCTTTTTAATTACGAGGGTATAACATGACTTATCAGTCTACTGCATGAAGGCGGCTTTAACCACAGGTGCATTCATTTTCCATCTCCATCACTAGCAGCCTGCAGCCATAAGCTTTGAGGGGACTAAGTTTATCATCGAGAGAAAATGACTTTCTTTTCTCATCATGATTTCAATGTGTATGCAGCACGAGCCTCAGCAAGCCAGCTGGAGGCAGACAGGTTAACACAAGGCATGTATCATGGAAGTAAAGTGTAAAGAAAAAAAAGAATTACTGTGGTTTTATTTTTCATAACCTCCTGAGACCCTGTGTCCCCATATGAGGACGTCACATTTTGGATTTACTTGACCTTACACTTCATTCTACTTAACTTAGATCTGTTGTCCTCAATTGTGGACACTTTTTGGTGCCATCTGGTGGTAGTAAGAGCACAATACACTAATCATGTAAAAACAAGATGGCAGCCATCTCTGCCAAGTCAGTCTGCAGCTGCAGACACAAAAAAGGACAAGGTCCAGAACCTGATCACATTTCATGGTTCAAACTTGTTTATGTTATGTTTGTTTATGATTAATAATGTTTGTAGTTCTTACGGCAATGAATTTGACCAATTTTAGCAACAGTAACAACAAGCTAAGACACTGTTAATTAGGAAGTACTCATTTGAAGACATTAGGGCTTCATTATTGTCTTGTTTGAGGACATTGGGAGTTAATTATTGTTGACAAAGTTTAGTTTTATATACTTATCGGGTCCTAATGATCCCATATAGCTAGGAGAAATTAAAAATGCATTCAAAACAAAAGTTTGGGTCTCAGGAGGATATGTTGTCATGTTTGAAAACATCCAAAATGAACACTATAAGCAAATTATTTCAACAGCATTTGTATAGGGAAGAATCTGCCTGCAGCTTTTTGATTCATATAAGCAGATATCACTGTAACTGTGTTCACTATAAGCAGTTTTGTCATGATCCTGGGTTTGTCTATATTCTGTTATCCTGTGGACTTTGTTTTGAAGTTTTCTATGTGTGTTCCTCTTTGTTTCATGTTATTCATTCATGTTTAATCTGCTTCCTGTTTTATTTTGTAGATTCTCTCCTCATTTATGGTCTGGTTTTACTTCCTGTCTTTGTGTTTTCCTGCCTGTTTTCTATCACACCTGTCTCGTTAGTCCCTCCCTTCCCTTCACACCTGTTCTGTATCAGTCTTGATTGCTCCATCCCTAGTGTTCCCCTCCACACCCTTGTCATTAGCCAATCTCCATTCCCCTCCTTTTGCCCATGTCCTCCTAATCCAGCTGTGTGTCGTTCTTGTGATTAGTTTTCTGTGTATATATACCTGTGTTTCCCTTTGTTCTTTGTTGGTTTGTCTGTGTTCCTCTTGTGTTCATCCCTGTATTCATTATTTTCGGTAGTGGACTTCTATAACATGTCATCAGTTCATCAGTTTATACACAACTCTTACAAAATGTGTAAAACTCATTAAGTATGAAAGTGGCGCAACAACGGTAAAGAGAATCCAGGGTCTCTAGGATGCCAAAAGGAACATTAGGGGTAAAGACAGATGGAGGCAAAAAAATAATAAAGTAAAAAAAACTAACAAAAAAAAAAAAAAAAAAAAAAAAAATCACTGGTCAGGGGTCCATTTCAGAAAGGAGGTTCAGCAAACTCTGAGTTGAGTAACTCTGAGATGGGAAACTCTGGGTTACGGGTTTCAGAACAGGTGATTTCAATCGGTTCAATCAACACAGAGTTTGTTCACTCTGAGTTAAGCGCGTGCACCACGACTTTAAAAAGCCGTCATCAATGGAGCCCCGATACCACGATTCACCATGGCAACAAGCTACAAGAAAAGGTCTGCATTTTTTTTACTCCTCTGGAGCTGGATATTTTAATGTGCTCATAAAGTGAATTTGAAGCTGTTTTCAGGAAGAAGAGTAACACGGCTGCAGCAGCGAAGGAACGGGAGTCGGTGTGGGAGAAAATTACTGCTTGAGTCAATGCGTAGCCTAAGTTTAAATTTATTTTATACATTTATGCAATCACAATAATGTTACAGATGCAGACAGGTGGAATGGTGTTAAAGCTAAAATTTAGTTCACTTAGATGCAATCCCACCTCATTATTTTTCAAGTGAAAATGGTCTAAAAACAAGTTACTTTTAGGTGTGATTTGTTTTGACTAGAAATGAGACATTTTGACTAGAAATAAGACACATATTCTTGGTATGATTTTGAGTTTTTGCAGTGTGATGCTGTCTGACATTTTGAGACAGTCAATCCACCTGCACATTAATGCTGTGAATGGACTTCCTATTCACACAGTCTCCTTCATTTTGTGAAGGAGCAATGATGCGAATGTGCACCTATCACACCGGGAAATCCTGAAAGAAATTAAAATGACTAATCCCAGTCTGAGGTTGCAGCACCATGTCATTAACTGAAAATGATTTATAATCATAAATTTTAACTGATTTCTACATCATTCACCTGCAATCCTGTGGAACTCCTCCTTGATGACCCTCACAAGTTTATGTCCAGGGAACACAACAACAAAAGAGTTTAATAGACGTTTCAGAGCTAGGGACACTTTTCTCACGGCTCTGGAGGCAATGGCCTTACTGATATTTTCTGCATCTCCAATTTTATACAGAAAACTCCCGTTTGTAAAAAAAAAAAAACAAAGAGCAAGACAAAGCATCTGGGGAGTTGAAAGTGCACGTCCACGGTTGGTGACGTTGGTTTTGTCACGGCGGATGAGGTTATGGATATAAATGATGGACTGTGATCTGAAACAGTACCGTTCAAAAAGAAAATGTTCTGGAAATGATAATACGTCAATTCTGGGCCTGTGAATAATCTCCCGATGAATGCGTAACTCCCTCCTCAGTAACACTGCCTCTTCGTCCACAGGGTCCTCCAAGAATGGATGGATGCCATGGTCGAAAAAAGTAGATTTAGAACTAGAACACACTTTAGGATCCGACTTTACCTTGAGGACAGATGATCAAACTCGCTGAAACCTGCGCGACACTAAACGAATGAATGAATGAATCACACTGCGTGTGTGGCGTAAGAGGGAGGAGACAGCTAGAAAAAAGAAAACCTGCTCCGGACCAGGTTAGGTTCACAGAGTCAGTTGCCATAGCAACTGACACCGAGCTTCAGTTACGCCACTTTCTCTGGTTTAAGTTACCTCCCTTTCTGAAACGAAAAACCCAGAGTTTCCCTCATTTTAGGGTTAACAGACTCAGAGTTTTCACTAAACCTGCTTTGTGAAACGGACCCCAGAGCAATACTAATATCAGCCTCTTGTTTTCTTGATACTTATTGAGCAGATGTAAATGTCAGAAAACATTAGAGCATACAGGCTGTTTGTATTTTTGCACAACCCGTAGGCTATCAAACCCCTTGTTCCTGGTCTGCTTCCTACAGGTCAACTTCTTCAAACTACAGTTCATAGCAGAACACTGGAATTCCTCACTAGTGACCACATAAAAGAAATACTGATTAAAAATTGAGCAGGCTGCTGATTCTGAGTTTACACTGGACGGCGACAAGTGGAAGGGAGTGCTAAAAAGCGTCCAGTAAAGGGGCAGCTCAACAGGAGTTGTCTGTTTACGTTTGTAACTCTAAATCAATGATGCAGAAAATAGATGCTTTTCAGGCAGCAGTATTTTACTGTCGAGCCTGTCTGAAGTGCTTTTAAACCACTAGTGACAGATGGTCCTGGGTGTCTGACACTTGTCTCCCATCGATCCCTCCCGGGGGTCAAGAAAACAAATGGGGTCAAGGTAACGCATGTGTCTGCGCAATAGATAGACTTGTTTTGTTGGGTTTTTTTAAACTTAATTTAATAGGCCATCTGGTATTTTATGTGCTGAGAGATTGTCGTAATTTAGGGGGCCAAGAATTCAGGTTTCAGAGGTCCATCTGTCATTATTTAAAAATGTAGAAGGTTATGTCCTCAGAAGGTTTTAAAATAACTTTGAGAGTTAAGTATAATAAAATTGAGCTCTGACAGCAGTGGTTTCTCTGAACAGTGTGAGGGATCAGTGAGCTGTCCGAGCAGCCTGCACTCTACCTTGGCTTCATATCCATTCACCGTCTCAGTCTTCTCACTCCTCCAGCCCAGTATACCCGTCTTGTTCCTGAAAGGGAGATTCAACACATCCCACATCAGTTCTCTGGGGTCGCGACTTCCAGTCAACACACAGTTGCAATCACAGTCAGTGTAGATGATTTGCTTGTCCCAAGCAATCTACAGATACATACTTGAGAAGAAATCATAAATACAGATTCGACTGCAAGTCACAGGCTCTGGGTTTTCTCTATAATATGCCGCCTGAAAACACTGCAGCTATTGTCCTTGTTTGTTGTCAGTGAAGATCAACAGTTCAGTGTGCAATTAGGAAGTCTGCCCAGAAGTTAGTGAGGCATATCCTATCTCCATGATCTATTCACATCGCTGAACTCCTCCAGGACCAAACCACAGAAAAAGTGAGTTTTCAGGGATGAGTTTCCCACATAGCCCTTATGTTTTTGAGGTTATGGTATCTTTGAAATTATATCATGCATTTTTTACAAAGATATTTCAATTATGTAACATTTTTGAAAGAAAGGTTTTGAACAGTTTTCACCCATGCTAGTGGTGTGGCTCTGGGGATGGTGGAGTCAGCCAGTGAAACATTTAATCTTGCACCAAAATCATGTAAAATTCTAAACGTATCAAATACTTTGGTTAATGGCGGTTCCCATTGCTAGAGGAGACTTCTTGGATGAGCATCTGATCAACCTGGGTGGACACAAAACTCTTTCATGATGCAACACTGTTCACATCTTGACAGCACCATATGACGTTATGTCAGCATTGCACTTCAATGCTCCTGCCTTAGATATGGCACAACAAAATACCTGCAAAACTAATATGCATTCCTGTCACCTTCAGCTGTATGTGTTTTGTGCTAATTAGCAAATGTTAGAATGGTGTCACAGTAATGGCAACCATGATGAAAATGACCTGCATTTAGCAGAAGTACCGCCATGCTTAAGTAGGTGCCTGCCTTTGTTCCAATGGCCCTAAATTCTGATGCCCCATTAGTCCAGAAAATGCCCATCAGACCGACCATTTCTCCAGCAACCTGTTATCCAGAAAACAAGCCCTTTTCTCAAAAAGTAAAAACTTCCTGCACTTATCTTGTGGTGTTTTTATCGGCTCTTCGAGATGTTTCCCAGCGACGTTTGAGCTACCGATTGCGGATGTTTTTCAGCGACCAGTCCCAGCTTTTCCAGTTACTTTTGTGCCACCAAACTTGGGTGGTTTAAACAAAAACATGAGCTTTTCCAGACCATAACCAAGTGGGTTTTGTGCCTAAACATAACCAGACATTTACCACAGCATTGTTAACAAATGTTGTATCTGTGGTTTACAGAAACATCCAAGTGTGTACATTTTTCCTGGCAACTGGGTTGTCCAACTACAGAAGTGTGTATTTTTGGTAAAACAGGATTTCGGATCAATGGGCGTTTGTTTTTGGAATAATGGGCTGTCAGAGAAATGGGCTTTTGGTCCAATTGGACATTTTTTTGGACTGACAGGGCCTTAGAATGTTGGGCTGTTGGAACAATGGGCAGTCCTCTGAAAAACAGCCTCATAGATCCAGTTGAATGGCCGTGGAGCCTTATCCAATGTCTAGTCTGGCTTACAGGATGAAACCGTGGCATAAAGTCTGTCAATGACCACCTATCTCAGACGATAATACTCTTCTTGCAATGTTTTCGAAATCCTTGTTGCTACGTGAAAGTAGTCTCAAATAGCCAGACCTATCTTCACACTTTGTTTTTGTGCTGTGCATGAAACAAGAAAAAAAAAACGCTTCTGTGGCAACCTACATGCTAAAACGTGTTCCAGTGTTCTATGTGGTGTTTTCTTTTGCAGGTATTTAGCTATTTTAATGCCAGCACTTGCCTCTTCACCAAAACGAGTTCCTTCCCAATGCTATTGTGCAAGGGCACTGTCACTGCATTCTGGGCTTAGCACTACCCATTACGATTGTGATTGGCTGAAAGAAATACAAACAACCCAGAGTGTTTTTTATTTGTTTGTTTGTTTTCCCTTAGTGTGGAATCATCTTTGGTTCAGCCAGACCTCTCTCGAGTGCTGGCTATGCTTCATCCAGTGTCAGACAAACTTATGTCCCTGCTGAATGTTGAAGTTATATCTGAGCTCAATTACTGGGCACTCAGTAAACTTCGCACTCCTTATCCTAGCCCTAAAAAAGCAAAACTGCAGTGCTGTAGTTTTTGTGCATGGCTGCGTGACGATGTATTAACTTCAGAGGTGGATGTCCTGTCGCTGGTGCTTGACAAAGTGGTTTGCTCGAAAGCATCATAAATAGATTATTGGCATGTAGACAGGAGTGCTGACCAGGGAAAATGCACAGAGGTGACACCGAGGTGCAAGTCTGACAGGGAGATGATTACCCACCTCTCCCGGCTCACTTCTCTCTGTCACTCCCCTCTCTGTCTTCTTGCTTTTTACCTGTTAACATTCACTTCCTGTCTCTGCGTCTCTTCCCATGATTCACCTATCTGTCATTGTGTCTCCCCGCAGTCTATTTTTCTCCCTTTTCTCCTCCTGCCTCCAAAACCATCACCTCCCCTATTTTGGCTTCAGCATTGTACTTTTGTCCCCCACCGTCTTGTGTCACATTCATCTTCCTCTCCTTGTTACTCTCTGCATGTGTTTTATTTTCCCTCATCTCTCACTGCCTCATCCCTTTTTTCCCCCACCTCATCCATTTTCCTTACTTCCTCCATCCTTTCTTATCTCTCCTTTCATCCTTCTCTTTACCATTTTCTCCCCTCTAGCCCTCTCTGTCTAAAACTTTCCTTGTTCCGTTATCCCTCTCCCTTTCTCACTGTCACATCAGTCTTATCCCACCAGCTGACCAGAATAAGATGAGTTTTGTCCTCTATGCCCCTGAGTGGCCCACTTCTCCCTCCTTTGTCTCCTCCTCCCCACTTCTCCTCATCTCTGTGTCTATGTCGCTTTATGTGAGCCGTAAAACTGTACCCTTGGCGTAATAAAAAGCTCCTTAATTGACTATACACAAGCCACCTGCCCATCCAGTTTTCTTCCACTCCTCTTTTCCATTCTTCTCCAAGTCAGCTTGTGTCTTGCCCTCGTCTTTTTTTCCTCCCGTACGCCTCTCCATCTCTGTGTGTATCGTACTTGCACTGGAGTGTCAGGCTTTTCTGAAGTGGCCTGAGCCCAAAGCTAAATTGTGCCTCACTACCTCCACATCACACTTACTCCTGACACATTTTTTTTTTTTTACATTTAGCCAAGTATTTCACTGCTGGAAAGACGCTCTTTTCACAAAACATGGCTGTCTATGCAGTAGAAAGATGCAAATACCAAAAAATTGGTGCTACATCTCCAGAGAAAACAGAGGAAAGGGCTTTAAGAGGTAGAAAACCTACAACTGCTGGAGTGCACTGCAACGCACCAGACCAAAAAATGCTCCCACTGACCATTTTTCAACAGAAAACAAAATGGCAGCTGGCTGGTAGCAAATGATCTCAGATAACAGTTAAAAATTAAGCATAAATATGTTTCTGTAAACATTCGGGGCAAGAAATAGGCACCGTGGTGGCAGAATCTTGGTTCATCATAGATCAGCACTGCATAGTTTTACCATTTGATCTCAAGCCTCCGTTTTTACAAGGCAGGAAACAATTTGGCACCCACACAAATTCACAATTTCTCATATTACAGCCAAACTGTGCCTTAAAATGTGATTCTGAAGATATCTAGGCTAAAAACGGGCACTACAGTAACATAATCTTGATTATATTTCATCAGCACTGCCTAGTTTTACCATTTGATTGGAGTTTCTCGATCCCCTTCTATATACTTTGTGTCCATGGTGGTGGGCATTAAAGAGTGAGGAGGTACAATCTGTTGTTCGAGCAACAGCCCTTGACCCAGCAAAAATCCGCCCAGTTATCCAGCACATTTGAGCTGTACGAAGAGCACGGAGATCTGAGTGCTGGCAAGACGTAGGGAAGTTTACCATCGTTCATTTACGCATACTACCAATGTTATTATAATGCAGAGCTGGTTGAAAATTGGCAAAGTATCCCTTTAAGTCATTCGAGTTCACTATAGGCACGACAGCTCAAGAATGGAGTATTGTTGGTTAGATTAAAAAGCAGTTACTTAAAGTGAGCCAGTGTAACTTTTGCTGAACAGTGGCTAATGTGGAAGATAATGATTTAGCTTGATCTCATTTGTTTACTTGTCAGGGACTGTGCTAGTCTCTATTACTGTAAATGAGCAAGGGTTATTGTAAAAGGATTATTTTCTTCTTTCTTCAGTCGTCTAAGGCCATGTGTGCCATCACAGAATAAAAATAGTAAATTCAAAAATAGGGCTACAAGTGTAACAGTGGCAGAAGTAAGGAAGTGTCATAAACGCAGCAAACTGAGTAAAGTCAGTTACACAGCAATATCTATCTGAACATTTGCTCACTTTAGAAAAATTAGCCACCATAAGCTCAGTGTGCCTCTCGCTGGCAATTGCACTGAAATGATTATGAATTCAACTTTTCATTTGTAACAAGAAGAATGTGTTATTTTTTCTTTCAAAAGCTACACAGTCTCACTTGAAATTGCAGCAGGGTTTTTAGAATTAACTCAGCCATTTAATGCACTTTCATTGCAAGAAATTTTCCCCTCAGCTGTGGTGTAGATTATATCAGTAATAGGCTATGTGTTGTGTTCAATGAACTCCTCTGTTGTATCCACTTCCTCCACTACTGCTGCACTTCTGTTAGTGTTTTCCTACATTTTGTAAAATGCATTTTGACAGCCACCAGAGAACGTGCCTGAACTTGTTCCACCCGGCTGTGGGTTGTAGCGTAGGAGACAGCAACAGTGAAAGAGTGACAGAAATTCAACAACAAAAGAGTGATTTTTTTCCACTCAGGAGGGAAAGAAAAGCCGGCACTCAGAGCAGAACATGTCCTGAGGCTGAATTGCTTTGTGTTGTACAGAGGCTACTGTTGGTGGAGAAAATGATTATTGTGCCTGTTCTATGGAAGAATTCTTCCTGTATGATTGTTGAACATGGCTGCAAAATGGTGAGACCAGAAAGTGGCCCTTGTTTCTTTGATTCTGAAGGATGTTATACGAAGTCCGGTTGTTTTACTTGATGTTTTGGATTTTCTGCTACAGCTGCATCAGAAATTGACACATCAAATCACAAAATTCGGGAACAGCTGTGTATTTGGATATGTATGTGCCTCTTACATCTAAAGAACACATCATAGTTTGTCTTTGATTGTGTTTACACGAGACTAGCATCCTCATATTCACATTCTGCGTATGTTAGTATTGCTTCTGACCTCTCGAAGGCGATATTGCGGGTGTCCAGCTGAGTGGTCACCACGGGGGCAGACAGCCTGGCTGCTACCTGCTCATCGCTGGGCTGGATCGCACCCAGAAGGCCCAAACTGGCGGCGTTGCTGCTGCAGGCAGCGCCATTACCCCGGCCAGGTGAGAGCGCTGTGAGAGTTGAGACACACAAGGTCTCGCAGAACACCAGCTGCCTGTCATGGTCGACCTCCATCACCTCTGCGCTGGAATCTGAGAGGCAAGAGGATGACAAACAGGAAGAGCAAAATGAGGGCAATGCTATAGTTAAAGAGGAGGATAGGAAATTGACAGTGGGAAAGTACTACAATACAAACATGTCAATTAGGGATAAGGAAGGAAAGGTCAAGAGACATGATGACCGATGATGATGATGACAAATGGACAGTGGAAAGAACAAATTCAAGCAGATCCTCAAGAATAGTCCAGGGGAAGAAGAAGATTATTTCCAAAGTGGTGAGGGGAAGAAAGATAAAAATAAAAGAACTGGGTGAAATAATGCAGAGAGAAGCCATTGGAGAATCGACTGAGTGGAAACAGCTGTGCAGTGAGGCTACAAAGAGAAAGTGGAAGAGGATTGTTCTGAAACGCATGGCCACACCTGCACCAGTCTCTGCTCCTTCTCACATTCACTTCAAATGAAGCACGCATAAATGATAAATACAGGAATGTGCTCCATAAAACACAGCTCGTTTGCTAGAATATTACACTACTATAATAACTGTGACAGACTCCTGCAGCAGGTCGGGTTGCAAAAAGGTTGTGTAACGGGTAAATAATGTATTTATATAAATTCACATATACGAGCACAGGTAAAAATGGACGAAATGTGGACAGGCAACGGATGAGAACAAATGCTTTTTTTTTTCCTGGAGAGATCAGAAATTATATCTCTAAATCAGAAATAATTCTTCAGTACCTACATTAGACCTTTGATATCACAGATGTACATTTTTGGTGCTGGAAGCAGAGTTATTTCAGTGGACTGAATAAAAATGTAAATGGAAAACCTGACAACACAGAGGAGGAAGAAAAAGAAAGGGAGAAGAAAAGAGGATAAAGAGGCCCGGTGAAAGACAAAATAATAAACACATGCCTACTATGTATTTACAAGCCAATGCAGAATTTGGCCTCATGTATAGGGGGAAAATGCAAATTCACTCTCTTGCTGGGAGTTAGATGAGAAGATTGAAACCACTTTCATGTTTGTACAGGAAGCTACTGCCAGCAGCTGGTTAGCTTAGCACAGCACAAAGACTGGACCATGTGCCGGACCATTTCTCGGTTGGATGCAGCGTCCTAAAGTCGTCTTATCTAACTCTCAGCAAGGAAATTAAGTGTCCCAAAATGTCTAATTATCCCTTTAAAATAGTCTGCATTTTCTCTCACAGTTCAGTTGATATTATTTTTTGCACTGTATGAAATACAAGACATGACACAACAGAGTTTGCATGTTCTCCCCGTGTCTGCGTGCTTCCTCCCACAGCCCAAAGACATGCAGGCTTGGTTAATTGGCGACTCTAAATTGCCCGTAGGTGTGAATGTGAGTGTGAATGGTTGTCTGTCTCTATGTGTCAGCCCTGCAGTAGTCTGGCAACCTGTCTAGGGTGTACCCTGCCTCTCACCCAATGACAGCTGGGATAGGATCCAGCCCCCCCACAACCCCTAACAGGATAAGCAGTTACGGAAAAATGAATGAACAAATTTATTAAATACTTAAAGACCAGTAAAGCTTTGAAAATAAATATAACCTAACACAGCACACCCTCTCTCACACATTCACACACAATTATTCCAGTACACAGTTCAGTCAGCTTGACCTCTGACCTTGTCCCCTGAAAATGAAGCTCCGTTTTCCTCTCTGCCAGGTCATCTGCTCAAAGCCCATCAGGGTGGTGTCAACGCGGAGACACTGACCACTTTTCCAAACTCTGTAGGTGTCGCTGGGGCAGATACGTGACACCAGGGGCACTAGGGACAAACACAGACATGCTTTGAATCAAACTGTGCCATATGTAACGGATATGTGCAGAACTTAATACAGCAGATCTCTCTCTGGTGTTTCATGTTGGTTCTGGGGCTCAGCACGCTAATAAATCTTTGTTAACGGGCAAATTTCAGTACTTGTATTTAACAGCAATTTATGAACAAAAAAAATACAAATAAATCCATTATAGATACTAATGCTGAAATTACATCCACTTGTGGGTTTATGAAGTATTTGAGTTAAGAAGCATTAGCTGTTTAACTCTGCAACCAAAGCCACACAGACATTCTGATGTGCAGGAAGTGTGTGAGCATCAGTGCCCAGTATAACAGGAAGAAACAGGCCTCTTCCACCCCAGAGGGAGATGATAACATGATTAGTTCTGACTGGTCGGTACTGGACTGCTTTACTGACTGTAATGAAACAAAGACTGGACTCACCCCAGCTGGTAAACTCCCATTTCATCTCCACATAGAAGTCCTGGGCCTGGACAGAAAGAGGCAGAGAGAGAGGAGGTACCAGACAAATGAGAAAGCTATGGGCATTGATAAGGAGGAAAATAGAGAGAGGGAGAGAGAACTGGGGAGATAGAGTGATGAATTTAAAGATGGATAGACAGAGAGGGAGAGAGGGGAATAGCAACACGGAGGAAAAAGAATTGCAGTGATGCTGCTTCATTGTCTGTTCCAAAGATGGGGGGCTGGCACAGAGAAGTGGTTGTGTATGTGTGTGTGGGTTAATAATAGAAGTGATGGATGGAGAGACGGAGGGGAGAGTGATGTGGATGGGAGCAGATGAAGAACGGTGCGCGATGTTTGCAAGTGCGTGTGCTTGAGTGCGAGTACTCATTGTCAAAGTGTGAGGGTGTTGTGTCTACCATGTGCTTGAGTGAGAGGGTGTGCGTGTGTGCGCGCATGTGTGTGTGTGTGATTATGTGTGTGTATCGGGGAGCCAGCTGGAGCAGATACACAGGAAGACAGACTGTGTGAAGGCAGTCCCCTGCATCTCTGCCACTGTTCTCTGCAGATCTACTGCTGCAGCGCGATCTGCTGCACCTCAATGCTTTCCTGTCAGGATTATAACCATTCACCTTCAGGCTCTCCAGTCTCACCTTGTCCATCGCTGCTATTGTGCCTTTAAGTACAGCCCTCCTCACCCCTTCAGGGGGAAGTGATGACTCAATTACCCACAGGGGGCTTTGCAACATGGAGACATATCATTTTAGTGTATGTCCCTTGTTGTGTGGTAAACAAAGTTATTTATACCTTCAAACAAAACCAAGAATATTTTACCCTAAAACAAAGATGTAAATATCAAATAGATTCATCTACATTTCAAATGAATTCATCTCTGCTCACAAACCCCCCAATGTGTCTTTATAGTTGTTGTTTCATGTATGTAATGTCTGTGCATCAACATACATGCTTGTTTGTGTCTATGCAGGTGTGTGTAGTCATGGGAGTATCTTTTTCCATGTGTGTTAAAGTATGTGTGTGTGTTTGTGTGTTTGTGTGAAATCCCACTTGGCGCAGTCGCTCAAGCAGGACGGGGATGCCCGCCAGTCTCTTGGCAGTCCTCTGGTAGTCACGGTAACGAAGCACGAGACGCACCAACTCCGGATCTCTTGTACTCACCGCCTCCTGAAGAACTGAAAGAGAGAGCGAGACGGAGAGTAAAACAGAGCCAATCACTCAGGCCTCATCTAAAATTTATGTAAGTGAGCAATTTAAAGGGGGGGCAGCTAGAATTGCCGAAACTGAAGTAGGCCAGAGGAAAAGCTGGTACGACCAATTACTGCGGCTCGCCCATCATTCATCAGACCGCCACTTACAGGCTGTTCTACACTTGAACAATTATATAACAATTTCCTCTCTCTTCCTTTAACAGCAAACATGTGAGTAAAGCCTAACACACACAGCTGAGACAATCTACTGTACGTGCTATCTCACTTACTGACAAGATGCCCTAATCAGATTAGGGGAAACAAAAGAGGATTACTTAATGATACTCTGCAACCACACACTCCCAGAAACAATCATGACAAAGGTTTCACTTTGTAGCACTTAACCCATCACCATCAGGGCAAATCAGCCTTATGTTACATGCAGTGTCACACGAGTGAAGAGACAGATGACAGCGAAAACAAACCAGAGGATGAGGTTGAAGATATATGACTCACAATAAAGGGTGTTAAATCAGCCAATATAATTTCAAGGTTAAAAAATGAATTGATTTCATGCTCCATTAGTCTTCCATTGCCAGACCTCCACACTACATTTGCACAGTGCCAGCAGATAAGAGGTGTCTGGCAGAGGCCACTTGTTTGGCGAAAGCGGTGGCGAAGAAAAGCATCATAAGTGGTTTGCATTTTCTTAAACAATCAAGAGAACAAAACTGTGTGAAACTCATCAGTGCCAATGTAAAATAAATAGAGCCAGTAGGAAACATTGCACCATTTTGCAATACAATCATACATTATATATTATCTTTGTCCTCTAATTGTGACCAAGGGGGCCACAGCCACAACATTTTCAGACCATTTGTTATCAAGTTTTTCACTTGGTTACTGCAGATGACTGACCATGCATGGCATATTAAACTCTTCTGGTCTGCACACATGCATGAACGTCTTTATAAGAGGAACATATAATTTAAAACAGTAATCAAAACACATGACAGAACGAGCCAAGCAGCCTCTTTTTCTCTTCCAGAGGGTCGTCATGATTAGACTGACACCACTTGAAGAGCTTTTTTGATGTAGGTGCTACAAGTAGCATTTTTTACATCAACTAGAAAAGTGCTCCCAGAGTGCAGATGTCTGCCAGGTGTGTGCGGGGGCATGTTGAGTGCAGGGCAGACTGTGTGTCCAGAATGAATGGGAGACAATATGCAGGTGAAATTATTAGGTATAATCAGAGTAGACAGGCTCTGTGGAGACTAACCTTGCACCTAGGCCCAATCCCAATACACCCCTTAACCCTCCCACTTGCCCCGACCCCTCCGTTTTGTGCGTTCACCCATAGGGGTAGGGATGTCCCCATTCTCATTGAGGCAGAGGGGAAGGGCAGAGTGCTAGGGCTATATGGCCCTCCAAACTGAGTTTTTTCAGAGGCACACTTCAAAGCGAGTGCTACGAGAAATCTCCCAGAATGCCTTGTGAATCACCAGCAAGATGGCAGGGAAGGCTTCAGAGGCAATGAAAGAAAACCATAAATGTAAGTATTTTCTTTGTAACTAAAGATTTAAAGACTATGATAACCATCGGAAATGTCGTTTCAATGTATTTGTTCTAACAAACAAAACAAAACAAAAATTGCTAGTTGTGAGGTTTCCCCGGCAACATACTCGTCGCGTCTTGACAACTAATAATGACTTTTCCGGGTATGAAGGGTTGTCCCACTTCATAGGGGAATATTTCAACCCCTACCCCTTGTAACTTTGTTGCAAGGGGCAAGGGGCACTCGAAAAAGAGGGGTAGGGGTAGGGCGAAAATGAGAAATGGGATTGGGCCATAATGGTCAATTAAACGACTCCCTACCTCCCTATCACCTCCCAAACAAAGATGAACCTCACGTAATTTACCTCCTGGCTCCCTTACAGGCAAGATGGTGGCAAAGATAACAAAAACAGGGATTCATTCATCTGGTATTCTGCCTAACTTTAGTGGAATTAATCTGCAGATGCTTCGGGTTAAAACGAGACCAAACTTTTTTATGGATGACAGTTTTGAGCCACGACGAAGGCCAGAATGTGGCCTGCAACAGACGGTAAGGCTTGTTGTTTTTTAGCTGAGATTTCTAGACAACTTGCAGCCCCTGCCAGCCGATTGAGAGGAGTGAGGAGTCAGCAGTCGATGACGGTATAAAACAGTCAATAAAACAGGTTTTTGAAGAATTGTGAATCACTGCAACCATCAAAGGTCCTTGAGCATAGAGTCATAAATGTGCACAAAAATACTTTGGCTGATCAGTCCAGTAGTATGCAAGATTAGCTGCGGGCAGACACACACACACAAACACAGGTTCACACACACGACTAAACACATGCAACGCTGCAGTAGCTCAGTCCATAAGGACTTTGGCTGGGAACCGAAGGGTTTGCCTGTTCAAGTCGCTGTCCGTACCAACTATGGAGTGTGGACTGGTGGTTGGAGAGGTGCCAGTTCACCTCCTGCGCACTGCCGAGGTGCCCTTGAGCAAGGCACCGAGCCCCCCAACCGCTCCGGGCGTCTGTTCATGAGTAGCCCCCTCACTCTGACATCTCTCCACTTAGTGCATGTTTAGGTCCTATTTGTGCATGTGTGTATTTCGGACCTGTGTGTAATAGATAACAGAGTGAAAAAAAATTGAATTTCCCCTCAGGGGGATTAATAAAGTCTATAAATTAAATTAAATGATAAGAATTTTAAAAATGGTAGCGTACAATAAATGTTCTAGGGCCATACTGTGTGAAAATTGTTACGTTTCTACTTGTGCAATTATAGCTCGTTTTCATGTTTATTTGCAATATTTTTATCCTCTTTTGGAGGCAAACGGGTTCATGGGAAATGTAGTTGCAAGTTTGTAACTAATTGTCTTTTTTTAAAGATATTTTCTGGGGCCTTTCGCCTTTATTTGATAGGACAGCTATAACACGAACAAGGGAGAGAGAAGGGGGGTGATATGCAATGAAGGGCCGTGGGTTGGAATTGAGCCCGTGGTTGCTGCGTCAAGGACACAGCCTTTGTGCATAGGGTGCCTGCTCTACCAGGTGAGCTTGTGGATGCCCCACTGCTGATTGTCTTAACCATTGTGTCATTGTTTTCAATAATTATACTACAGTGTCATAATTACTTTGACTCTGATATATTATTACATGAAACGGGACACACTCCAACTCCCAGCACACCACCTGATAATGCATTACATATACTGCGCATTGCACACGCTATCAGATTTACACTTCTCCCCATACACACACACACACACACACACACACACACACACACACTCACCGGTCCATCCATTGCGGTTCTCTTTGCTAACGTCAGCTCCGTGCTGCAGCAGGACCCTGGCACAGTCCAGGTGGCCCAGTGTGACAGCCAGGTGTAGAGGAGTTCGACCACGAGGGTCCAGAGACTCTAAATCGGCCTGGATGGAAGAAAAGGAGGAGGAGGAGGAAGAAAAGAAAAAATGGAGGAAGAAAGGAGAGGAAAAAAGAGAGGGGAGAGTGTAAGGGAGGGGAGTGTGCATAAAGGAAAGAGGAGCGGACAGAAAGAAATGAAGTAGGAGGAGAGGAAATTGGGGTTAATTGTGTATCATTGTACTTCTCTTCTATCTCAGATGGAGGGGCGGAGGGAGAAACAGAAAAAGACAATAGACACAAGTGTGAAGATGACGAGAGGGAGATGGAAAGAGAGACATTCGCAGGTGCTAATTGATCTGTCACCACTCCAGCATGGCTGGGAAGTACACTCCCATATCCTACCTTTTTGGATGGATTGGGAATAGCAGACCAACACAGACTAACATTAACTAACAGGTATGACTATCTGCTCCCCAGCCAGAGCTTTTTTTTTTAGCCGTCCTCTGTCTGTTATTCCTCAAAAACGTTCATTCAGAGAAGGCTTAAAGTAAGGTAAAGTAAATAGGGAGCACAGTTCTCAAACTGCCACACCCTTGAGTGAAATATATAACTTATAGCCTCTTTGTGACCAAAGATAAATATTATTTTTCTTCTAAACATTATGTAACTGTCTGACAACAACACTGATGAACAAAACATAATTAATGCTTCAGGCTTCACTTCAGCACTCGGCTCCGCTCTGTATTTAGAGGCATGTCAACGAGACCTCATTTGTCAGCCATGTTACATTAGTGTTAATCTGTCACATCAATCATACTTTGATATGCTAAATTAAAAAGAATCATTGCAGAGGGCTTTTAAAACCCTCTCAGACATATTAAAAGACATTTGGTAGACGGTTATGGATAACGATAGATGCTCAGAATATCAGCTTGATTGATGTTTTGGTTTAGTTTTTGGTGCGTCTTTCAACCAAAAAAATAAAATTAAAATGGGGCTGTGCCAGGCTACGTCTAATTTTAAGCCCTGA